>NC_083578.1:91128908-91428908 GCF_027579695.1 Neoarius graeffei
TGTAGTTCTGTCCGAACAAGAGGCTGTGAGTGTGATACTGGCATTAAAGGGCGTAATTAAAGGGAGACCTCAGATCTAGAATCAGGACACAGCCTGGTGGGGTTTATCAGAGAAACACTAAACACTGTCTTCAGGTTTCATTTCAGAATTGTGGAAATGAGAAAGTTCCCTGCACAGTAGGAGTCTGTTTCTGTCCCCCAGGGTACCGGCTACACTAATATACCTCCTGGGGCTCATTATTGGACCTCAAGGTAACTACAGTATGTGTACCTTTTTACAGTCAAAACAATAGCTTAGAGCAGGGGTTTTCAAAGTGTGGGAGAGTCCGCCCCCCCTCGGAGAGCAAATAAACAACAGCCCCCCCCCTTACAATTTTTGTTGTTGCTATAGAGATCTTGCATGTGACGTTACAGCCGATCCAGATTGTGACAGACGCCATCTTGTAGGTCAAACGCCATATTCCGCCTTCTACTTCTACTTCTGGTTCTACTTCTGCTTTTACTTCTACCTTTTCTTCTGGAAAACCCTACTATATACAATTCTACTACAACGGCTGCGGCTACAAGCTCTCCCTACCTGTGCACGGTTTTTATGTTTTTTGTGTGTATTTTTGCGTGTTGTTCTTCTGTACCGGACTTCAATATCCACTACAACCGTATGGACTTACTGGACATTGGTTTCCAGCAGAAAATGACGGTTTGTAGCGATTTCCATCGCATGCACAACATTCCGGACAAGAAAAAAAAAATTCCGGACGAGACCAGATTGCGAGACCAGCGGGGTCTCTGTGGATTATCATCGGAAGCAAAGCGAAGGAGGCGGCGCCGGGAGCCGAAGCAAAAGCGAGGCTACAGGCAGAGCCGGTCTGTTGACTAAGCTCAGAAAACAGCTACTCAAACCTCCACTGCCAAGCCTCTACCTCTCCAACGCCAGAGCCATGTAAACAACACGGACGATTTGGAATTACCTTATTCTATTCTATAATCGGCTGGTCAGTGCTATACTCAATACTTAAGTGCTTTACCCATCCAGTGAGGATCATTTTCTTGTTTACAAGATGCCACATCTGAGTCGCTGACAAATCCTGAATTTCTGTAAAGAAAACTGTCCAGAGATTTATAAGCACGCAGTGCTTCACCACTGAACAGCGAGGGAAAGGTAATGAGGTAATCATACACGATCTCTATACTTAATGTTCCATTCGTATTTTTAAAAAAATGGTTGTTGTACACATTTTTTTCTTTTTCACATTTTAAACATCTGTGCTTTTTAAAACATCTTGTTTTACACATTTTAAACATCTCATAGCATCGTTAGCTAGCACCTCTTGGCAGACAACACACTGTGGCAGTGGAGCATCTTCAGATCCAGTCCATGAAAATCCAAACTTTAAATAATCGTGGTCACACTTCCTTCTTTTTTCAGTCCCCCCAGGATTCCGCGGGCCTTTTCTGTGATTGTTGCGGGCTAAAATGTCTGATGTTGCAGGGGGTTTCCAAAAAATTGCGATGAAAGTTGTGGTGTTTTTTAGGTTTTTGTTGCGATTACATTGCGGGAGGAAGTGAAAGTTGCGAGAAATTGTTGCAATTTTCTCTTTTTGTGATTAAAATTGAGTGATATGTTAAATATTAAGTTATTACTGAAAAACTATTGATTAAAAAAACAAAGAGAAATGGTCCTATAAACAACTTTACCAATATAAAAGATTACCAGGACTACAAAAATGCAGAAAAATAGGCTTTACTTATCCAAATGCACCTGTTGGTTCAAAAGTTAAAGTGCAGAGAACCTCACAGCACAACATGAAGTTACCTTAAAATATAATATAAATGCCTCAGCTTTTATGTAAGAAAAAAAAAACTATTAATACTAGTACTGTGTGCAGGCAGTCTCTCCTGAAGACTAAATTAAACAATAATTATAAACTAATAAAATAAATGGCTCAGGCTTCATAGAAGAAAAAAACAATTTGAACAGAATCTCACAGTATGATGCTGAAGCTGCCTAAACAATGGAAAATAAAATACCATTTTGGCAAAAATGTTGGCATCCATTAACTTCTTGTATTAAGTAAAAAAAATAAAGATAAAGTGCACACAGTCCTTCACTGTAAACATAACACACTTTCAGTGTTGCCAGATACTGCTGACGTTTTCCAGTCCAAAATATGTTCAAAACCCGCCAAAATGCACTTGAAATCATCCAATCTGGCAACACGACGCGCATGCTGCTTCTCTTGAACACACGGAAGTAAGGCGGAAGGTAGTTTGTCGACGTCACCTCAAGACGACGCCAACGATTGGTCAAATTTGCGGGAAAGTTGCGGTGATTGGATATAATTGCAACACCGCCCTGAATTCGCGGGGATTGGTTGAATTTGCGCTGAAGTTGCAAATCGCAACATCCTGGAGGCTCTGTTTTTTTGCTTGGCCCAGACTTTGTCTCCTCACTCACTGTAGCTTTAGGTACTAAAAACCGATCCATTTTGTCTCTCACGTTGCGCCCCCCTGAAGAACTCTGGCGCCCCCGGGGGGGCGCGCCCCACACTTTGAAAAGCCCTGGCTTAGAGGGTTCTGACCCGGTGACAAGCCAGTGTGCCCCTAGAGGTAGAATAATGTACTGCATTTTCTGAGAGTGTACTGAGTGTGAAGGGGGAACCCTGGGTAAAGATGGGCTCTCCTGGGCTCTGAATCATTAATAATATATACATTAAATGTAGAAAATATCCTGATCACTAAACAATGAATGCTTTAGCCACATGTCTGTAATCACAATTTAATTTAGCCACATTTCAGCAAAAAACAATGGCTTAGTCTCATTTCCGCAAACCTCAATTTATTGTGACGACATTTCCATAATCATGGCTCACTTCATCTCCATTATTCTGAGCCTGGTTTATTTTATTGATGTACCATTACAGTGAGCCCAGTTCGTGCACCCACACGTATACACACTTGCAAATATTTGTACGTTGAACTTTTGAACTGATTTCACCCAAGACCTGAAATAAACATAAATGTACAGAGCACCTCACACCCACCCACACACACACACCCACACACAAAACCCTGTTTACTCCAGACTGGACTTTACCTAAGGAGACCCTGAGGAACAATGTAGGAAAGTGGAAATTTTCTGGATGTACAGTGCCTTGCAAAAGTATTCATACCCCTTGAACTTTTTCACATTTTTCCACCTTACAACCACAAACTTAAAAGTTTTTATTGAGATTTTATGTGATAGACCAACACAGAGTAGCACATAATTGTGAAGTGAAACAAAAATGATAAATGGTCTTCAAAATTTTAAACAAATAAAAATCTGAAAAATGTGCTGTGCATTAGTATTCAGCCCCCTGTACTCTGATACCTCTAAATACAATCCAGTGCAATCAATTGCCTTCAGAAGTCGTCTAATTAGTTAATAGAGTCCTACTGTGTGTAATTTACTCTCAGCATAAATACACTTGTTCTGTGAAGGCCTCAGTGGTTTGTTAGAGAACACTGAAGAACAAACAGCATCATGAAGACCAACGAACTCACCAGACAGGTCAGGGATAAAGTTCTGGAGAAGTTTAAAGCAGGGTTAGGTTATAAAAAAATATCCCAAGCTCTGAACATCTCAAGAAGCACTGTTCAATCCATCATTCAAAAATGGAAAAAGTATGGCACAACTGCAAACCTACCAAGACATGGCCGTCCACCTAAACTGACAGAGCGAGCAAGGAGAGCACTGGTCAGAGAAGCAGCCAAGAGGCCCATGATCACTCTGGAGGAGCTGCAGAAATCCACAGCTCAGGTGGGAGAATCTGTGCACAGGACAACTATAAGTCGTACACTCCACAAATCTGGCCTTTTTGGAAGAGTGGCAAGAAGAAAGCCATTGTTGAAAGACAGGCATAAGAAGTCCCGTTTGCAGTTTGCCAGAAGCCATGTAGGGGACACAGCAAACATGTGGAAGAAGGTGCTTTGGTCAGATGAGACCAAAGTTGAACTTTTTGTCCTAAATGCAAAGCGCTATGTGTGGTGGAAAACTAACACTGCTCATCACCCTGCACACACCATCCCCACTGTGAAACATGGTGGTGGCAGCATCATGCTATGGGGATGCTTTTCTTCAGCAGGGACAGGGAAGCTGGTCAGAGTTGATGGGAAGATGGATGGAGCTAAATCCAGGGCAATCCTGGAAGAAAACTGTTGCAGGCTGCAAAAGACTTGAGACTGGGAAGGAGATTCACCTTCCAGCAAGACAATGACCCTAAACATACAGCCAGAGCTACAATGGAATGGTTTAGATCAAAGAATATTCATGTGTTAGAACGGCCCAGTCAAAGTCCAGACCTAAATCCCATTGAGCATCTGTGGCAAGACTTGAAAATTGCTGTTCACAGACACTCTCCATCCAATCTGGCTGAGCTTGAGCTATTTTGCAAAGAAGAATGGGCAAAAATTTCAGTGTCTAGATGTGCAAAGCTGGTAGAGACATACCACAAAAGACTTGCAGCTGTAATTGCAGCAAAAGGTGGCTCTACAAAGTATTGACGCAGGGGGGCTGAATACTAATGCACATCACATTTTTCAGATTTTTATTTGTTTAAAATTTTGAAGACCATTTATCATTTTCATTTCACTTCACAATTCTGTGCTACTCTGTGTTGGTCTATCACATAAAATCTCAATAAAAACTTTTAAGTTCGTGGTTGTAAGGTGGAACTAGATAGAACTCGACGCCAACGGCGTCGATGGGGATGCCTCCGCCCGGTAGACTACACGCCTTATTAAGTTGTGATTTGGGGATGGACATTTGACCTCACAGTAATCTTGACCTGGTGAAATTACTTGCATCAGCCTTGGAGATAGTGTTTACAAGGTTTTTGGACAGACATTTGACCTCACAGTGACCT
This sequence comes from Neoarius graeffei, assembly GCF_027579695.1. Lineage (NCBI taxonomy): Eukaryota > Metazoa > Chordata > Actinopteri > Siluriformes > Ariidae > Neoarius > Neoarius graeffei. Next base: position 91,133,812 of record NC_083578.1, read on the forward strand.
TGATCTTAGCTCTTTTGACCTCAAAATCTAATCAGTTTATCTTTGTCCCCAAATGCACAAATGGTGAAAGTGTGGTGAAATTCCTTTTATTAGCCTTTGAGATATCGCGTTCACAAGGTTTCGAGATGGATGCATGCGGACAGACATTTGACCTCACGGTGACCTTGACCTTAGACCTTTTGATCTCAAAATCTAATCAGTTTATCTTTGTCCCCAAATGCACAAATAGTGAAAGTTTGGTGAAATTCCTTTCATTAGCCTTTGAGATATCGCGTTCACAAGGTTTCGGGACGGACGCACGGACAACCCGAAAACATAATGCCTCCTGCACCTTACGGTGGTGGAGGCATAAAAATGTGAAAAAGTTCAAGGGGTATGAATACTTTTTCAAGGCACTGTACTTCCATCACCTGCTGAAATGAATATTCCCTTGGAGTCAGCTCTGATATTGACCACCTATTACCACAAAATCTGCTATCAGTGGTGCAGAACTGTCCCGCCTCCATGTCTCTGCTGCTGCTCTGAGTGAAACATGGTTGACTGGCATTGGTTCTGTCCATGAAAGAAACTACACCCTTTTCTGGAATGGCTATTCTGATGGTGAGAGACCAATGCATGGAGTTGGATTTCAAGTTGTTACTCTCTGTGGAAGAGCCTGTCACCATCTCCCCACACCTCTCCTCACTTTGCCTGGATACTGACTGTAACCCAGTCACAATCATAGCTGCTTATGACCTGACACCAGCCTCCAAAAGACGATGCAAAGGACGTGTTCTATGATCAACTGATCTTCATTCATAACATCTCTGGTGGTGAGTATCTGGTGATCTTCAGCAACTTCAATGCCAGTGTGGGCTCAAACATTACTGCATGGCCTGAAGTACTGAGTGCTCATGGTCATGCAATATGAATGACCAAATGTCAATGTTTACTGGAACTTTACACTATGCACAAACACTGCATCCATTCCTCATTCTTCCACGGCACCACCCACACTTCAAGTGCTGGGACCAACTTGACCACGTGCTGGTGAAGTGTGAGTACCGGATGGAAATCACATACTGTTGATCCCTGCACTCAGTGGACTGAGACATTTGTTTGTTGCAAATTTAGACTGGTCTCAACCAAGTTTCATTGTACCAGGTCAAAAACCTACCCCTCAGTTGGATGTCTCTGCAACCCATGACCCTGCAACATGAATTTCAGGAAACACCATCAGTTATGACACTTCACCCCCACCTACTGACCCAACATCTGCCTGGCCGCGGTTCCACTCAGTCACAACTGAAGCTGCTTTCGCCACCTTTGGTAAAAAGTCCAGACTGGTTTAAAGCCCATGCCAGCATGCTCCTGCCGGCAATCGCCTCAAAGTGTGCAGCTCGATTGTATTACCGACAGAATGACTCTCACTCAAATGAGACTGCATGGAAACTGGCACGCCTTAATGTCCAGCAAGTCACACTTGAAGCCGTGCAGGAATACTGGACTAGCTTGTGCGCTTGTATCGAGTCGAATGGATCATCTGGAAACATTCACGGTATGTTTGAATGCCTGAAGGAAGCCTTGGGTCCAGTCCCTAAAAAGTCTTCCTGGTCTGCTCCAGGACAAGCGAGACACTTATTGACCTGGAGTCTCAACTGGCATGTTGGATTGAGCACTACAGCTCTATCTATGCTCAACTAGTCATGGCCAATGCACTGGCAATAACTGCTGCATCCCTGAGCTTCCTCCTATGGACAGACTAGATGAGGACATTACCATCAAGAAAGTCAAATCTGTCACTCAAAAACAAGTCTCCTGGAACTGATGGCCTCCCTTCTGAGGTTTTTAAGGCTGACGGGGACACTCTTGCCTTTCCCTTACATTGCTATATTGTGACATGCTGGAACAGCAGTCGTATCCTAGACAATTTCAGAAATGTCACCATATATAAAACAAAAGGCAACCAATGCAGACTGCAATAACTACAGAGGAATATCTCTATTCAGCTTTGCCAGCAAGATCTTTGACTGTTTTATTTTACCACAGCTACAGATCCTTGCTGAAAGCCAGTGTGGCTTTCATGTGGGTCACTTCACAATAGATACGCTGCTCCATGTACATCAACTGCAAGAAAAACGTATCGAACAAGGCAGACCTCTATTACCTGCCATTTGTAGACCTGACCAAGGCTTTTGATTACGTGAGCTGGTCTAGCTTCTCTTTCATCTTGTAGTGACTTGGCTGTTCCTCCAAACTACCGAGGGTGATCATTGAGTTCCATGACAGTATGAAGGCAACTGGGCAGTTTAATGGTGCTTGCTCTGACTAATTCCAGATAGAGAGTAGTGTAAAACAGGGATATGTTCTTGCCCCTACCCTCTGAGGAATTATCTTCTCTGCTGCATCGTACCTTCCTTGATGATGCTGGTATCCTTCTACATGGTCACAGCACCAGGAAGCTGTTCAACCTGGCAAAACTACAGGCCAGGACTAAGATTCAGTACACCCTGATATGCGAGTTTTATGCTTTATACCGATGACGCACCCTTTGTAGCTCACTCAGAGGAAGACCTACAGCATCTTTGCTCACCATTTGCTTCTGCACGTAAACAGTTTGGCATGAGGATCAGCTTGAAAGAAACCGGTGTCCTTGCTCAACCTGCAAATATCTGCATCCAACAAGAACACTGCTCTGTCTCTGGTGGACAAATTCACGTATCTGGGTTCCACAGTCTCTAACACTAACTGCCTCAATCCAGAGCTTGATGAATATATTGGAAGGGCTTCCACAATGTTTGGTAAACTTGGCAAATGCATCTGGAACAATAAGAATCTCTTATTGCTCCTCAAAGTTTGTTTACACCATGCATGTTTGCTTAGTACCCTTTTGTACACAAGTGAGACTTGGATGACATACCGTAGGCATGAACATCGTCTAAATGCCTTCCATTTTTGCTGCCTTTGATCCATACTCGGTGTATGCTGGCAGGACCGTGTCCCCAACTCTGTTGTGCTCAAGAGAACAGGTTCTCGTGATCTTGACACCATCTTGTGTCAATGTCATCTCTGTTGGGCTGGTCATGTTCATCAAATGGAAGATACACGTCTCCCTAATACATCCTGCCAAGGGTCATCCCCACCTCCGTTTCAAGGACGTCCTCAAAAGGAACCTTAAAACCTATTATATCAATCTGGATAAGTGGGAAGCAATTGGTAGCGACAGATCCAAGTGGCACACAGTGCTGAATAGCAGATGCTAAGTGTTTTGAGAAGCCTACAGGTCATTTCTGCAGGAGAGACGCTCCAAGTAAAAAGCAGTTTGTCGCTTGTGATGTGGACAGCCATAATAATAATAATTTTTTAGATTTGTGTTTTTTAAAATCTGATAAACTAAAAATAAATTCTATTTAATCATTAGTTTCAGATTATTTTGCCATTTATCCACTATTATATTTAAATATTCAATATTGATAATTTATTTGATACATAAAAACAAATTGTTCCTCTATATCATATATTAAAATGATTTAATTTAATTCTCCATGATATGAAGCTTTTTAAATTTCTATTTTATATATAAAATATTAGAATGTTTTTGCCTTGCTTCAGAAGCCCAGCTAGACTTTGTTCCTCACTGTGTCTCCCCTCAGGTCAAATCAATAACTCTGGGTGTTTGTCAGTTTTCTCATTGATCTAAAAGTAAATCAATCATTCTCTTACAACAAAAATAAATAAAAACAAAGATGTGGCAACTGTTCCCCCCCCCCCCCCGCTTCATACGAACAGCAGAGTCAAGATTCTGCTCTCAGTAACTGCAGAGTCTTTTGGCTGTGTCCCAATCCCCAGCGTGTGATGTGAGGAACACAGAACTTTTATTACAGCCATGTTTACTACCAAGTCTCACAGAGCTGCTGGAGCTCACTGTCTAATCTGCTACCACAGGAAGTAAAAACCTAGAGTTCAAAGTGATAACAGATTCTAACAAGTAATTAAAAGTGTTTTGGCAAAAAACTAACCAGTCATGAACTCCGTGACAACAAAATTGAGCTTCTTTAAATCTCAGCTAATTTAGGTGGAAAGGATTCAGTGGACAATCGATATCAAATCAGTCAATCAGGAATGGTTGGTGTCGATCCAAGCATGTGAAGCAGACTCTTCTCCTCGAAGTACATTCAGTAGGAGCTTCTGGAGGAACACGTTCAACCCACTCATCCAAGACGTTCTTAGTTTTGTGGGTTTGGTTCTCAAGGGTACTTTATCATTTATTGTAGAGTCTGATGGTGGAGATTAGATCTGAGGTTTAGCTGAAGTGGAGCTTCACCAAACAGTCATTGTGAACATCGTCATGATACGACCACGAGATTGGAGAACATTGTGTTCTGTCGTGTTATGGAACAAAGAAAGGCTTTAGATGGAAAAAATGACAGAAGGTAGAATCCAACATCAAGCACACAATGATCAGCTGGTTCCAGAAATTGCTGCCATATTGCTCTTTTGTTTTTGGCAGGGGGGAAAAACAACAAAACCCCACATAGAAAAACACTGTAGATCAGTATCTCCCCCTAGTGGCCAAGTGTCTGTAACTCCATTGTGCAGACTTTTATAGTTGAGATGTTTTCGAGGACGTTTAGAGCATTTGAGAGAAGAGTGAAGCTCCTCAGACAGACACACTGCTCACTTTAGATGAAGACAAACTTTAGTTCCATTTACAGTAAAATAATGTGACATCACTTAACCAAGATATGTGGATCATCAAAATGAATACTGAAACCTGCAACAGTTCCAGCTTCTTCTTCCTGAACGGTTCACACAAGCTGGAACCTAAAATATAAAATGTTCTTAATGTAAGTAATAAACTGTCTTACAGTAAAATAAACAGTGAGGTGGTGTGATGAAGCAGTTACTGCACTGTTACTGTATAGCTACAGGTCCTCAAGTGCTTTATTCCTCTTACACCACAGCAATGTCATACTTCTTATCCATTTATAGTTACATTTAATGTTCCGGCTATAAAATGTCGTTCCTTCACCAACCTACTTTGTCTCTTTCGTTGCAAAAGAAACCAGAGAACTTTCCAGCTTTATCTCGGACTGTTAAAGCGCTGACACTGGAGACTCCTTCCATAAACATCTCCTTACACACGGTTTTTAATCCGTTTATCATCAGAGGAGTGTCCGTCTACTTGACATGTCTCTGAGTGAGCTGTTACTACAGAAACGATAACATTGATATAAATATACCTGTGATTTGCAGCTGCACCTTCTGACCAATCAGAGTCCAGGATTCAGCAGCGCTGTGAAGTAACAGTTACATCATCACAGAAATTAAGTGAGTCAGAAAGAACACTTCAAATCTTTCAGAGCTTTATTTACAATTTTAAACAGTCGTTCAGGTTCACTATGTACATGTGCACAAACCGAGCTGCGTTCTCCATCATCGTCTCTGTCCAAGCGTCCAACTCGCATCCTGCACTCCTCCGTATGGAAAACGAGACTGTTTCCACTGAGAGGCTGTGAGATTTACCAGGAGAACCTGCTCGCACATCTCTCAGGCACGCGCTGATAATCAGGTGTGTCAATATATCGCGATATTCCAGCATGCAAGACTGTTATCATAGAATGTCTGGAACAGGAAGGCGGTATTTTGCTGCTCATGTTTGGATCACACGGAAAACCTGGGTATGTGTTTCGTCCTAAACGCAGACTATAGGGAGGTTCCTGATCGAGAGTCTTTTAGAAGGCAACGTGGAGGCTGTTGTTTTGTACAAGCCCTTATCTGAAGGAGCGGCTAATGCGCGCACTGCTCTTGAAGAAGGCGGAGTGAGAAATGATTATTTTGTCGCAGATCATGATTATATTCTAAAAACAGAGATAAAAAGGTCGCCATCACGACATGAAAAAGTACAACCAGTTATCACAAGTCGTCTTTTCTCTGAAAGAGGTAGTGTGAAAACACACCTGCATGTGTTGCATTCCTCTTACTGCATAGCTAAAATAAACAATTAGAACACGACGGGTGTGTGTGTGTGTGTGTCATGTAGACGATTTAGGACACAGCCCATTAGAACATTAAAACAGAAAATTCAAAGAGTCGAGCCCCAGTATTGTCTTAAACGCAGACTGTAAGGAAGTTCCCTATGGAGTGTGTAAGAGATCAGGATTCTAGAATAATACCAGATAATCAGGATTTTAAAATCTACTCAAAAAAAAAAAATTCCCGGTTCTGTCCTAAACGCAGAAAGATCTCTCAGAAGTGTGGGTTTAAAGAACTCCTACACTGAGGGAAATCCAAGCTACAGATTTAGGACACATCCTGTTGGGTGGAAGAACCCTACTAAGTGTTTAAAACGAGTCAGAGTAGCGGAATCAGGACAGGACTGGGTTTTAAATCTCAGATTTCTGGTTCTACAGGATGCAGGGTACGAAGGGTGCACTAACAACAAGGTGAGCAGCAGAATCAGGGCATGACCTGTTTGGATCTCTTGGAAAAAAGGTGCTGCCTTTAATGCAGGATCCCTACTGAGGGGGAAAAGTGTAGATTTAAGACACAGCCTTTCAATAAAGTCAAGGTTTTGTTCGAAATGCAGGTGAGGAGGTTCACTATCGAGTGCAGGACGGTGTTTACTGAGCAGCAGAATTAGGACATGGCCCATTTCGGTCTCAGAGAAGACCAGGTGTGTGTGGTTTTTTCTTTTTTTGTCCCATTTGGGCAAATATGTGACTAAGTGCTCACTACTAAGTGTACACTACTTAGTCTAAGTCTGCTTTATAATCCAGCTGTAAGGCAGAAACGGATGGAGGTTTAAGAGTTCGGAGATTAAAAAGGCGGCTCGGCTCGACACGCTAGAGGAAGGCTTAAAACTGTTCTTCCCTACGGAGGGAGCCTGAACCATGAGGCACTTAATATGGAGGTCGATAAAGGCAGACAGGAAAGTGAGGACGAATAGAGCACTAAATCTCTCCTCGTGCACTTATCATTAAAGTCTTCTAAAATCATATTAATTCTTAAAATACCAAATTCATAGATCAATTTATGGTTTTGCATAAATATCTCTAAATCATCTCGATCCCTTCTGCTTAGTTCCTCTTGGTTCCTCTAGGTTCTCCATGTGCTTAGACGCGCTTACGCACGCTTAAATCATCTCTTTATACATTTTCATACAATTTTTTTTTTCTTAAAAATGTTTTTTCTTTACAAATAAATTAGAAAAACCAGCACAAAGGCGAATATTGTACAGTTGTACAGACGAAAGGCGGAGATCCGGATCAGTCCTAAACATAGGGAGGTTTTTAAAGGGAGCGACAGGAGATCTGTGCAGCAGAATCAGGACACAACCCGTCTAGATCTCTCAGAGAACCCGGTATTCCCGGGTCGGTCCTAAATGACAGCAGGGTGTGACGGGGCGCAGGAGGATCAGGACAGGGCCCGTGTGGATCTCTTCTCATGGATGTTGGTGAGAACGTCCACGGTGTCCTTCAGCAGGGTGTCCAGGATCCCATCAGCGAGCTGCATCTTCACAAACAGCTCGTCTTCATCGTAGTTCACCCACAGAGCCTCTTCCTCATGGAGCTCCTGCACCTGCAACACACACACACTCATTACTGCTGTCTATATACTGTATAGATCTCTCACCATCTGTCCGTGTGTGTGTCCGTGTGTATACCAGGATGTGGTCGACTCTGTCCCTCTTCTTTCGGCCGAACTTGAGCATCTTCTGCCAGTCGGTTCTGTGGTTCTGCTCTTTATTCAGACCGTACAGCTTCAGAACCTCGCCGGTGACAAATGCCTGCAATTTACAAAAAAACCTCAGAAACAAAACAAAATGTATGCTGAGCCCCCCCCCACCACCACACACACACACACACACCTGGACTTTCGAGAGGTCACTGGGGTCATCGATTCTGTGGATGTAGGGTGAATTAACACGCTGTGGTTTGATCCACAGGGGCCGATTGGTGTTGGGATCTTCAGCGTAGATTTCCTGCATGAGCTCCCACGCCAGGTCATACACCGCCTGAGAGAAACACACACACACACGAATGCGTTATTACTTCTGCGCTAGAATCACTAATCTCTCCACAGCATCTGAACATCACAAGCTTCCGGCTGTGTTCCAAATTGAGTAGCGTTCTAAACAACGAAACGTCACTCTGCTCCGACCTGTTTGTAGCTGCGTACACACTGCTCGCCGTTCTCATCCCCCAGCAGCGTTTCTGAAGCCTGAGGTTTGGACACCGCGGTCAGACTCTGATTCCCACGCTCCATCCCGCAGCTTCTCCAGATCTCCAGCAGGGCGGCGCTCACCAGCTTCTCTACCTGAGCAGCTTTGTGAGGGACCAACATGACCGCCGCGGCCGCCTCCTCCTGCTGCCGGACGTGTGGGAGTTTAGCTGCAGACGTGGATGTGATCTCTTCCTGCCGTAGTTTGTTCTTGTGCTGAGCGTGTTTGCGTGAGCTGAGGCCGAAGTCCTCATCGAACCAGTCCTGCTCATCGCTGAGGACATGGAGGAACTCACGGTTCAGCTCCAGCTCTGTTAAACGCTGCACCAGCTCCTCCTGACCCAACACTGGGCTCTCCTGGACAAAATAAATAAATAAAAACAATTTAATTATTTAGCATCATTTTATTATCCTAGAACAGAATTGCAGCTCAGAGCTGAGGATTATTTAAAAAAAAAAATAATTCCATAGAAAAGAATCAAAGGAGTTTTTGTAATTAAATCTTACTAAAATAAAATTAAGAAAAAAATTATTATCTTCTAGGATTATATAACAAAATCAACAAAATGTATTGATTTATTTTAAAGGTCAACTGAATATTATTGTTAATATTACATCCACATAAAATATTTGAATGCAAGCCAGACTCACTTTATCCACATTACATTATATGACAGTAAACATCAGTAATATTAATACAAATAGCTCCAGAAGGAAGAAATCTGCACTCTTAATATAGAAACTTCCAAAATTCTGTTACTGATTGTGCATTTAAACTAAACTAAATAAATAAAAAGGTGTTAAAATCCAAAAAGAAGCCTTTCCCATAGTCTCCTCTCCTAACCTTAGGCTTGCGGAAGACTTGCAAAAGGGGAAAAGCTGATAAAACTGTTTATTTCAGACTGAACTTTGGTCCCATGGACACCATCAGGTCTGGTGCTGATTTTAATCCAAGTTAAATTTTCACGTTACAGTAAACACCTATCTGTATCCTGGTTATGATTTGTTTTTAAATTATATGTTGATTTAAACAAATTAAATTTGTTGGACACCTGGGTCTTCATTGAGGATTATACAAATTAATGGGGGGTAGGGGTGGAGGACGAGGTTTCTTTCCTCCATCTAATAACTACTGATGAAAGACGACATCAGACATGAGTGTGTTGATGTCTGTTAATCGAATACAAGAACACAAGTGTAAAAACACATCACACTGTTGGACACGGTGTCTTGAATTATTTTTGTTAAAACCGCATGTTATGAACCCCCCCCCCAAAAAAACCTCCACCCTTAATATTTCACGTCTAGCTAATTTCAGCTCATGTGCGCTATCGCCATCTATTGGACATATTCTGAACTAAAAACAAACAAACAAAAACCAAAAAACACTTTACTAAATATAAAACAATGATAATTTTTTTCCCTCATTTTTAAGGATGGTTTCTGGGAACGATTATCCAGGGACTGGCTCAGAAGCACCAACAGATATTTAAATATATCCAAGTTAAACACTGCCATGTATCGTTTCCTTTACCAACTGGGATAAAGAGGAAAAAATAAATTAAAAGGTAAACAAAACTCCCAGCTGAACTTAACTTTTACATCAGTTTAACAAATAAATCATTTACATAAAAAAAAAAAAAAAAAAAAAAAAAAAAACACACACACAACACTAACTTCCAGTCATTTGAAAGATTTAGCACTGGTTATTTCTACTGCTCTAATTAGAACACTAGATAGATGTGAATTCTAGCCATTTAGGTTTTGAAATAAAATACCCAAACCCCAATTTTATAAAACACCAGTCCAAGATTTGTAGTAGTAGTAATAATAATAATAATAATAATAATAATAAAAAATGGACGTGAAGCCAGTCGACTGCCTCACAGGGTGGAGTAACACAGAGGAACTTGCTATCTACCCCCTTTCACATACACACCGGTGATTAGCTTAGTGTCACTGTGATTGACAGGGGAGACAGTTTGCCCCTCCCACTCAGACAGAACTGCTAATTTTGCTCCCTACATTCTGGTATCGTCTATTCGCCATTTTTATTTCATCCTGTAAATGCGTGTCATGTGACATTTCCTCAGAGCTTAGCACAGTTTAGCAACAGAACTTCACAAATGGTCGGCATGGCAAAGTGAAAAGACCTCGGTATCAGATCTGAGTCAGTGCTCAGAGTTCTGAGATCAGTGCATTCCTTATTTAAATAAATAAATAAAACAAAATACCTACCGATCGGTTGCAAAGCTCAGGAGAAGACACTTCTTCTTGCTCCTTGTCGAAGAAGCTGTGGAAGCTTTCCTTGCCAAGCTTGCTGCTGGATGAAGTTCTGAACTGGGACACACTGCTCTCACTGGGTTCTTCATCCTCATCAAGGAAGACGAGTTGATTGGCAGCTGAGATTTTCTCCTCCTTTGCTTTCTTGATCCGCTGAAACTGTTCCAGGGTGTCGCTCATGAAGCGTTCCATGAGAGAATCGGCCAGAGTTGAGAGGGATTTGCTCTCCGTCATGACTGATCCATCCCCATGTTCTTCACATGACTTCTCAGGAGGGACATCTAAAGATTTCTGAAGGTTCTCGGTTGCTGTGGTCATCTCACCACGGATCAGCAGGTCCAGAATGTCTGGTGTTTGATCTTCCTGAACTTCCTTGACTTTTGTGACATCTTTAAATTCCAGGACGACGTCTCCAAATCTCTCAGGTAATTCAGGATGATTTCCTCCATTAAGGTCCTTGAAGATCTCACCATCAATAGCAGCAGGGTCAATCTTCAAGTCTCCAGTGATGCAAGACGGCGTCGAATTAATATCGAAAGTTTTCCCGGATGGCTCTCTCATGTCAGACGGTGGATCTGGATCCTGCTTTTTATTCTGAAGACTGTTTTCAGATTTGTTCATCTCCTCCATTTCATTTGATCGATCATCAAATGAGGAATCTTGCTCCTCTGAGGTTCTGGTATGGTCTTCAAACGTCTCGGGTAGATGGGAGATCTTATCAGGAGGAGCAAATATCCCGTGTTTCTCTTTGCAGTGGAAGTAAACAATGCCATCGTAAGTACCATCGTTGCTTCCTTCGGCTACATCCAGCTCCACTCCAGCCCAGAATCCGTTAGCAAAGCTCGTTTGTCCCTTGAATCTCAGCGTGCCTGGCTGTACGCTGCTCACCAGAACCCGGTCCCCGATGATGTAATCAAGCATCTCATCAATCGGAGATTTTGGAGGGCTGGGAACTCCATCATCAACGCTTTCTTTTGTGTGCTTTCCCAAGAAGTCGAGATCCAAAGGCCTTTCCTGCTCAAAGGTACCACTGGTATTCCCTGATTTGACGCTAATCTCCTCCTGTATCTCCTCCTCACTGCTGCTGAAGGAGAATTTGTAGGATTCATCTTCTGGATCTTCAGAAGGCGGCGAGTGAGGTTGATTCTCCTCCTGAACCGCTGACTCGAAATCATCGTTGTAGCTGTCGACTGACAGAGATGCGGTGGGTTTGAGCTCAGAGTCTTCCTTTCTCGGGGAAACATCTGGAGTGCAAGTGATGTCTGCGGGTGAAGGAATCTCTGGCTGTTTTGATTCTTCTGGTTCTGGCTTTGTTATGAGTGAAGAACTGGATTTAATATTTTCAGAGTTGTTCGCAAATTCTTCTTCATGGCTGACTTTGACTGTAACAGCAATTTCTGTTTCATTCTTGGAGATATTCTCGTTTGAGTCCTGGATTTTCAGATTAAGCTCTGGATACGAGTGTTCCGACTGGGCCAAACTTGACCTCGGTGATTCCAGTTCTTCGATGACATCTGACCTTGGGCTGGAGGCCGCGCTCTGATTGGCCGAGGCGTCGGTTTCTGGCCTGGTGGAGCCTTCAGGTTGGGTGTGCTCATCATGTTGGGGTTCAGGTGGACTCAGATGATTGGGGCTTCCTAACACTGGGGTCGGGGTCACCGTGGGAGGATCTTCATCTGAGGAAGGAAAGAGCGAGATGATGTCATACAACACAATAAGTGTGTGTGTGTGCGCGCGCGCGCGCACGTCCGCATCTCTTTTGTTTATGTGAAAGCACATGCCTAAAACACTGCAGTAAAGTGTTTCCTGTCGTGTGAGGCGCAGGCCATTGACCATGGTGCGAATGAGGATGTGATGAAGGTGGACGTAAACATGGTTACTTCCTAAAGTGCATACTATTGTACTACTGTAAATAATAGTATGTTACTATGGCAACCGATGTGCCATCATGCTGTTGTTTAGCGTGTACACGATGAGCTGGTGGTCCTTTGAATTTGTTGCTTCTTTACAGCCTTATAACTAATTTACAACCGACTAGAACTGAGACTTTCATGGCGTTGCTCTTTACGCACCACTCGACGCTGGAGACTCTGTGTGTATCCTGTCTGATTTGTCCGATTCAGATTCATGACTCCTTCCTGTGAAACTCTTCTCAGTTTCAGACCTGTAAGGAGGAGGAGGAGGAGAGACGCATGATTCAGATCACTGACAGGATTAAGATGGAAAAGGAAACCAGCACCAGAACGGTGTCAGACCTGTCCTCTGGGGTGGAGCTTTTGGTTCTGGACTTGCGTGAGCCCGATGTTGGAGTTTTGATCTGGGGTTTAGCTGAAGCGGCGCTGTCTGCTTTACTCAGCTCGGCTTTGGTCTTCTGAATGAAGTCGTTGTAGGACTGCAGGAATGAAGACGAGTGACATGTTTACCGTTATACCATCTCACACATATCAAATCACAGCTGTGCGGGCACGCGTGTTCACACCTCCAGCTGTTTGAGTAGACTGGCCTCCTGAGCTTTCAGTCGCTCTTTGTGTCTCAGTCTCTGCTCCTTCTTCAGACGCTGCACTTCAGCTTTACGCCGTCGAAGCTCCGCCCTCAGAGCCAGGACACGCCCCTCAATGTCGCTTTGATCTGATGCCGCCTCTATGGGGGGGCAAGGGGAAAAGATTAGTGAACAAACTCAGCTTTCTGGTGTTTGATGGAGTGTTTTACAGCTAAAGTGTGTGTGTGTGTGTGTGTGTGAGAGAGAGAGACCTGATGTAGGAGCTGATGAAGGGAGATCCCTCTTCCTGGAGCTGCTGTGTGAGGTCACTTTACTGCTGGAACTGTCATGAACCAGGGGAGACTGTAACACACACACACACACACACACACACACACACACACACACACACACACACGTGAATTATTTTGCTGTGCAGGTGTATGCCTGTGTCTCTCTTTCGCTCTGCATCTTTCAGTCTCTGTGCATCTGTCTGTCTGTCTGTCTCTACCTTCGCTTTAGACCTGTCTGTCTTGCTGCATCTGTCTGTCCATTTGTCTATCCATCTTCTTGGTCATCTCTCTGCAAGTTTAATTCCAGACTATATAAACAGTGCACACACACACACACACACACACACACACACACACACACACACACACACAGAGAGAGAGAGAGAGAGAGAGAGAGAGAGCGAGCGAGCGAGCGAGCGAGCGTGAGTGTGCCTCACCTCATGGCTGTGTGTGTTCTCACACTCCTGCACTGTGTGTATGCTGGAGACCGACAGCACCGAAGATGAGTCACCTTCACTGCACACTTCTGGACATGGATTTAAAAAAAAAAAAAAAAAGATAATTTTTTGGGGGGGTGGGGGTGAGATTAGTACACTAGCACAGATACAGACTTTATTCCACTACTCTGTTGTCATGGTAACAAAAGTCCTAATAGGAAGTGCACTATTCTGGCACACTACCGAGTGACTCACTGTTGTGCGTGTCTGAAACTGAACTCTCTCTCTCACACACATCTGTCTCTCCCCCCTCTACCCATCTGTCTCCCTCCCATTCTACCGGTCTGTCTCTCCATCTGTGTCTGTCTCCCTCTCTCCATACATCAGGGTCCGTCTCCCTCTCTGTACGTTTCTCCTTCTCTCCATCCATCAGTGTCTATCTTCATCCCTGTCTGTCCCTCCATCAGTATGTTTCCTCTGATGTCTGTCCCTTCATCAGATACTGGTTGATGGTTTCTCCATCAACCAGTATCTGTCTTCTCAACATCCATCTGTCCATCTCCCTCTCTACAGGTCTGCGTCCCTCCACTCTACTGTTATCTGTCTCTTGCCTGGTTCTTTATCCCTAAATCTATTTGTTTAACTTCCTGTCTTTCCTCCTCACCATCTTTCCCTCTCCCTATTTCCGTCACTCACCTCGTCCTGTCTTCCTCTCCTCCTGTCTGTCTCTCTGCAGTTTGTCTGCACTGTGTTTCTGCTGCGTGTGTCGGTCTGAGAGTGCCCGCCCCTTCCGCTGAGGCTCCGCCACATCTGTACGTCTCAGCTCCGCCTCCACCTGCTGACGCCAATGCACCAATCGCAGCTCGCGCTGAGTTAGAAATCTGAGGGACACAGAGAGAGAACAACGGTTAAGAAGTGCTACAGTTAGCATAAGCAAAGCAACCAGACCACACACACACACACACCAAACCATGTATCATCCTTATCAGCAGTTTCGCAGAACCAGAAAGCGTACCTGCGTCGCCTCCTCATCATGACCCGATCGATGAAGGCAGTCCATTTTTATTTTCTTTACCCGAATATGTTGAACCCCCACTCGGTTTAAGTACGTATAAAATCACCACTCAAATACACACACATGCGCGCACACACACCGAGCTCGTTATTAGTGTTGTAACTTTTTGCCCTGTACACACAGCATGCTCCATGACAGAGTGCTGTACTGTACCTGACCAACTGACTGTAGATAACGAGGAAGTGAGGGTGGAGTTTAAGGAGACACAAACGCAGAAATGCCCAGTGCAGGGCACTAAACATGGAGAAGAGACACTGCATGGGAGAGCTGCTGATAAAGATACACACACACACACAAAAAAAAAAGCAAAAAATAAAAATAAATTAAAATAAAGGAAGAGGAGATGAATGGGGGAGAGCACACACACCACTTCCTGTAAAGAATGAACTTCCATGTCAGACAATATAAGTAAGAGCTAGTGTGTGGTAGGTTTATGTGAAATATAGGAGAGAGAACACACACACACACACACACACACACACCTTTATATTAAAGAAACTCTAAGACATTTTCACACCCATTAGCCCGTTTGTTGACTCGGAATCAGTACCAAATTGATTATGATTCACTCACTATTCACATTGCGCATAATTAAATAAAGCAAAATGTACAAAACATCCAAGGTGTGTGCAGCACTGAAAGGGTCCCCACAAAACTCTTTCATTCGCTGCTCAGAAGTACAAAGATGAAAAACGTGAAGATTCACTTCCTGCAGTCGAGTTGATTCAGAATCGACTCAGAGTCAAATAATGAGAGAGGAGTTCATGACACTGAATTAGGTGTGTAAATGCTGGAAACAGAGTGAGAACAGAAGGACATACTTCTTTCAGAGACCGTGTGAATGAAAGGTGTGCGTGTGTTACCTCTCATCTGTGTGATAGCTCATCATCTTCAGTTTCTTCATGATGCTGCTGGTCTCACTTCCTGACACAGATAAAGGAGAAGGGCTACGAAACTCCACGTCCAGCTCAGTGGGAGGGGCCAAATCCTCACTAACACCTGACACAGGTGACCTCTGAGAGCACATAAGGGTTAAAAAGTCAAATTAATTTTTCTACATGTTTTGGGATGAGAGTCTCTCCTACTGCACTGCGGGATTTTAGGTGTGTTATCGTTCTTCATAGGACTAGAAATGAGCAGAATCCTAGAATAGTGCTATGATTTAGAACACAGCTTGTGCGCTCATTTACGCCTGCGATTCATATAGATTGTACTCCTATATTTAACACACCCTCCTCTCAAAAGTCTACATCAGTGACAGGCGTTATTGCTTGATCCCTAGTTCAACAGCCATCTAGTACACTTCACTGAAGCTGATAAAGCAGTAGAACAGCGTTTGGAAAGTGTGTGTGAAGTGTACGGTGTGTATTATGAGACCTGGTTTGTATCTTCAGCGTTCCTGAGTTTCTCCCTCAGTTTCAGTGTTGTGTGTTGGATCCTCTCGATCTCCTCTTGCTGTTTCAGCAACAGTTTCCTCTCTCTCCGTGCCGCCCGATTCACCTCCTGCAGTCTCCTGATCTCTGCCTACACACACACAGATAAATGTGTCACTTCCTGTTTCTTGTAACAGTGTTAATGGTGTAGCCAAGCGTTACAGTGTTACTGGAGTAACTGCGAGTGTACTGAGAATGAAACCGTCTTACTGGTGTAACTGCAACCGAGTTGGTGCAACAGCAAGTTGTGTTGTTTACCTGCTCCTGCTGTAGTTTGAGCAGGAGGCCTCGCTGTTTCTTACGAATCGGAGGCATTTTATCATCCTCTCCCTTATCACGTAGACGCCTGGAGAAAGAGGCAGAGTGTGAGACACAGAGAGGAACGTACACCACAATCGTTACAGGGCATCGCAAAATATAACACACTGCTGAGGAATTATGGGTGCGTCCTGCTGTAGATCATATGAACTACTGAGAATGGGTGAGAGACTGAACATAGTTGACGTTCAACCAAAAAAAAAAAAAACAGGAGGACAGAAGTTAGTAGTGTGGGTGGAGCTTCCTTTAAAGAGGGTGGAGACGAGTTAGTTACACAACATAATTTAGCAAGACTAGGTAGCTGACTAGCTTAATCAATCACGTCACTGGGTTCATGTTAGCCATAAAAAGTGAAATTCCTACATCTGGGTGGAGCTTAGGGAAAGTGGGTGGAGCTATATCAGTGAGTAACAGTGTAGTGATGATGGATATTAGGAGAACAGTGTGCTTGTAGTAAATTAAAGCAGAGATGTATGAGGAGGCGTGAGTGTGCACGTGTGTGTGTGTGTGCGAAACTTTGTAAATGTAGGCAGGGTTTTGGTGAATGTAGGGGCAGAGTTGCCTGCCTCTTTTGGAGCTCAAGCCAGTCGAGCTCAGCACGGGTTTTCTCCTTCAGTGCTCGGTGTCGGAGGCGCAGGAGGGAGCTCTGATGCCGAGAGCGAACTTCCTCTTCCTGCATGCACTGCTTCACCATCGCCATGGTGAACTCCGAGAAACTGTACTGATCCGCTGAGAACACCGGGACACTGCTGTCCTGCTGGACACAAGACAGACAGACAGAAATCACGGTCAGGGATATCAGAGATATCCCTCTGTGTGTGTCTGTGTATGCACGCACGCACGTATGCATGTGTACCTTGTTAGATTTTTCAGGGTGGGGTTCTTCATCTGATTGCCGTTTCCTCTCCACAGATCCCCTCCAGTGAGACTCAGATGGAAGCACGGAGCGGAACGACTTCTCCAACTCGTCCTCCGTCAGGGACTCATCAAACTTCAAAGAGTAATTGATCGAGACACTGTCTGCTAAGTGAGAAATGACAGGAAGTGACCCTAGAGCCTAAGAACAACCCTAATGTCTAAATCTCACACCAGCCTGCCTCAGTAGCTGCCATGAGGACCATAAGGCGTGACCTTTGACCCCTCACCTCTGTCGGTTTGGAGAGAGTCTTCAGCAGCGGTGTTCACTTCCTCTTCCACAGAGCTGCTCCTGTCCACGCCGTCTCTATCGTCCTGTCCCACACTGCTGATATACAGGTTATAATTAAAAAAAAAAAGCCATTTTGTGACCAATCTGTAATGATCAGTCGAGCAAGCTCCACCCACAGTAGTTCCTGTTTCTAATAAAACTGGCTCTCTTAAAGCTGTTTGAATGATGATTCAAACAACCAATCATTAAATATTCATTGTGTCATGGCATTCAAAAGTTTGCATCCCTGTCTAAAACAGGAAGTGCAAAGAGCCAATCAGATTGCAGTCATGAAGATTCTGAAGCTCATGGACAGAAAAGTGCACAAGAGATATCAGCTGCTCTCTGGGCTGGACACGGGTGGAGTTTCTGATGCTGAAGTGTGTGCATGCATGCGGGGTAGAGAGAGAGAGAGAGAGAGACCTGGCAGTGTGTATCCTGAAGGGCTCCGACTCAGTCAGGCTGCTCAGTGGAGCGTCTACTGTTGGCGTTTTCACTCCTGAAACTTCACTCCTACACCCCACACACACACAGGATGTATTCCAGTACAGTGTACAATAAAGCACTTGATGGATATGAATAAATGAATGCTGCAACACCATTAGTCTGAAGTGTTTCATACTGATTGGTTACCTGTCCGTTTGTGGATGTGGCTGCCTTGCAGATGTGACAGAGGGAACATTGAGCATCTGAGAACGAGCCATCTCAGTCGTCTATAAAACACACACCACACACACACACACACACCAGACCACACATTTTAAGTGATAAACTGTGTTATCACAACTGCATTGTGATAAATCGTGTCGCATCATGATGCACTGAGCGACCTCTCGGAGGTGTTGTGTCATCTCGGCGTGTTGGTGGATCATCTTGCTGCTGTTCTCCTGCAGCTCCATGAGAGCCTTTTGATGGGACTGAACCAGATTCTCACACAGCTCCGCATGGGCCTGAATCACAGATACACACACGGATTTAACACGCTGTCCATTCTGACTGTTTCCTTTATATACAGAAATAAACATTACACCAATAAGAAGTCACAAGTAAATTATAATATTTTATTAATTATTTTTAACTATTATTAATAGTCATAATATTTATAAATGGTTATTAATGACTTTAAATAATTTATAATTCATGAATGATGAATACATATAGCCAAAGACCAGCATGAAATTGACATTTCTTTAATGATAAATAAAAACAAACTGCTAATCGTGTAACATCATTGTGATAGTAACCAAGCATTCAAAATAATACATCCATATTAGTTCAGTGTGCGCGCATACCTGCGCTGCTCTCTCTCGGGTCTCCTGGACGTGTCTCTGAGTCCCCAGCGCATCCTGTTCCGTTTTCAGCTTCAGCAGTTGCAGCTCTCGCTCCTGCCTCTGCTGCTGAGCCTGTACAGATCAAAGGTCAGTTCAGCCTCTCTCTCTCTCACACACAGCCAAGATCAGGGATTTGGGAATTAAATTCCCACCTTGATGATCTGTGCAAGTGAGACACTCTCCTGTTGAGCGAGTGAGACGGCTCTGACTCTCTCCACGTCGCTCAGCTGTCTCACAGATTCCTCCACCGCATCCATAAAGTTCAGCTCGGTGCTTAGACGCTGCTGGAGCACAACTGGTGCAAAATGCAGCTCTGAAACTGAAACACCCAGAGTTACATTTTCTATGCATATGTAATATCTAGGTATACAGTACTCTGAACTGTGCGTCATTAACCATGTTAGTATAAACTGTCTATACCTGTGCTGCTGTGGGCGGGTCCAGGGGCGGAGACTATATTGTGGGCAGGCCCGGTGTTTGCAGCAGAGCCAAGTGCTGTTCCAGCTCTGTCAGATGCAGCACTGGATGAAGCGGAGCTGGGGATTCTGGGAGAGTCAGTGGGGCTTCCGGGAAACTGTGGAATCTCGGACACCATGCTGCTCTCACACACACACACACACACACACACACACACACACACACACACACACACACACACAGAGAGTTCCCAACTAAGTGTACAGCATATTATGCATTAATTACTAAATGCAACATGATGACATCAAAAAGAGAGCGCTGACTAAACACACACACACAAAAAAAAAACAAAAAAACACCACACTGCACCAGGGCAACTAGCTCCGCCCCTTCCATCCCCAGCCGAGTCACAGTGTTGAGGTGACATGTTACACACTAGGGCTGCACAATTCTGGAAAAAATGCGTATCACGATTTTCTTGATAAGAATTGATATCACGATTCTCTGCATGATTTTTTTTTTTAAACAAACTTAAATCTTTATTCAACTCAAATCCAATTTATTATTCAATTTGCATACCAAAAATATTTAAAGTAAAATACAGCATGACTAATACAGTCAAGGCAGTTGTGGTAATGTGCAATGTGCACAATGTCCATGGCTATAACCTCCATGAAGTTCACCTAGAACAGATATGCACACATTCTGTTAGCCAGAACACCAATAAAATAAAAAATAAAATAAAAACCGCAGAGAAGACCCAATTACTTCTAAAATGAACTGCAATGAACTCTATGAAGTTCACTTACAACAGGCATTTACACACATTGTGTTAGCCAGAACACTGTAATAAAAACAGAGAAGACCCATTGACTGAACCATAACCAACAATTCTGACAAAAGGGGGAAAAAACTATTCAAAACTATTAAGTTGGCCATTCGTTAAGTGCAAAAAACGTATGTGATTTTTAACATAAAGCACAAAGGGCTGAATATGGACCTGGACATGGCCCTGCATAATTGGCTCAAAGATTCTTTGCCAAGAACACAAGTCTGTCAACATTTTGAGGCTTCAGTGATGACCGGAGACAAGTCACGATGTTCCCCCCTGTACTGAACAGCCGCTCAGAGGGTGAGCTTGTAGCGGGAATGCCTAAAGATTTCCTCGCCAGCACAGACAGCCGTGGATATTCGTCTGGTTTAAACCCGAAATATTGCCACACCAAAGAATGCGAACCTCTCTTAGGAACGAACTGTGTTGGACGACTTGCCTGGCTCTCTTCGCTAACACCTGGGTTTTCATCATCCTCCATTTTCCTCATGCAGACTTCGCATATCTCTTCACTCACTCGTGCTGCTGTGCTCATTTCTGCCTTGCTTGCCGCTGAATCACGTGACGTGCAGGTCCATTCATGATTGGTTTAGGGAGAAAGCCTGCTGCTACGCGCAACCACATGACGTGCAGGTGCATTTAGGATTGGTTGAGGGAGAAAGCAACTACAGTGGACTTTACGGGAGCACAGAGGGAAACTAAAGTGTGACGCGGCTCGTGATGAAAAAAAAAAAAAACAGAAGAATCGTCTCTAATCAAAAAGTGAATCGCATGTAGGTGTGAACCGAGATCGCGGTTTTTTAACGATATATTGTGCAGCCCTATTACACACACAGAGTCCTGCACATTTTTAGGACACAGCAAAAGTGTAACTAACACACACAGTTTATAAAGCTCATTCTGACCTGTGGGTGGAGTGCACTGAGGCGCCCCCTGGTGTACCGTTACCATCAGCGCTCCTGTGAGAGCCTCGAGGCGAGTCACTCTTCCTCCAGTCACTCTTCTGAGACTCTGAGGCAAACGAAGACACGCTTCTCTGTCCGTCCACTAGGGCGCGCGCCAAACTTTTCTCTGACCCTGAGAAAGGGGGGGGGGGGGGGGGGCATGAAACACTGAAACAGAAATACATAACTTGTGTGTAAAAAGAGAGTGACCTTTCTTGCTCATAGAGTGGGCGGAGGAAGGTGAGGACAAAGGGGTGGAGACGGAGGAGTGAGGGAATCTGTCGTTCTCTCTCTTCTCATCCGCTGCCACAGAGCTCCGCCCATTACTGCATAGACAAGATGGAATGGATACAAGTGAGGGTGTGTCCCAAATCTCATAACTTATTCCCTACAAAAGCCAGTCTTATGTGGCCTCATAAACAGTGTACTTTGGGTGTGTCCCAAACCACATCAATTGAGCTGACTAAATCCCGCCCACCTGACTCCATTAGCAGTTCTCTTTGATGCTGATTGGTTACTGCTGCGGGACGAAACAAAGTCGTCTTCATAGACTACACCATTCGCCAAGCTGTGAGCAGATGGAGAGGAATGGAGGGCAGGAGGAGATCTCGCCACTTCTGTGTCCATCACCCCACACACACACACACACACACACACACACGTGAGTTCAGGACAAGGGTACACCTGAGTAATGCTTAGATGATAATAATAAACTCTACCGTTGCTGTATTTATTGATATTTTTGGCAAATATGTTGATGACGCTATGAGGGCTGCCCTTGTTTAGCTCCTCCCATGGAGGTTGTGATGTCACCACAGGCCTATATGGTGCATGAAGCTCCGCCTCCTTCTGGAACAGTGTGATGCGGTCGTGAGCGTGGTGCTCGTTACGAGCGGCACAATAATCACCAGGATCAGACAGACTGCTGTCGCTCAACAGGCCCTCGCTGATGGAGCCTCCGCTCGAGTCGTGTTGCTCTTCCTGCATAGTGAACGGGAGGGTGGAGCCAGCAGGGAGTGGGTGTGGTTTAGCGATCTCACCCCACCCCTCCTGGCTGATGAAGTCGTACAGGTTTCCGACACCAGGAAGTTCGCTCACATCGTTGTGGATCCTCGAGCGCGAATCGGGTCGCTCTCTCTCTGGCGGGCTTGACAGTTTGGCTCGGTGGGTGTGGCCATCGTTACTTTCGTTGTTGCTGTAGGTGACGAGCTTTCGTGCTTCTGTTTCGATTCGGTTGGACAATGAGGCGGCGCATGCCTTCAGGGTTTCCACACGGTTCAGCCTGCTCGTGGTGTGTGTGTCCACGTGGCCTGTACCCATGTGCAAGTGTGTGTCTCGCAGATGTGCAGCGGAGTTTGTAGACTCTGGCTCCAGACTGAGGAGATGGGAGAAGAACTGACCAGCAGGGGGTGGAACCAAATCAGTCCTAAACACACACAAAAATAAACAAAACAAACAAAACACATTTTTGTTCCTCAAATGTTTTTGCTTTGAAATGAAGTTTAATGCAGCTGAACCAGAACGGAACAGAGCTGTGTGTGTGTGTGTGTTTTACCTGCACAGTGGAGACGGTGTGTTCTCCGAGAGTTCGCTGGTGGAAGGACTGAGTGGTTCCAATCTCTTGTTCTCTTTATCTGATTCTCCAGACGGCTGATACCCCGGCCGCACCTTCAACACAACACAAAATACACAACTTATATACACACACACACACTTTATATAATACACACCACTGACGAACATCGTGGGTGTGTGTACCCGTTGTAGCGTGTGTTCCATGAGTATCTTCGTGTACGTCTCTTGCAGACGTGAGTTTATGAGATTAGGAGGTGGGGCTTGCTGCTTGGCAACCCCTTCTCGTTGTTTCTTGTACAGCTCCTGTAGTCTCTGACTCCGCCTCTCTTGCTCCTCCCTCTGACTTCGCTTCTCCTCCACCTGTTTCCTCTTCCTCTCCTCCTGCTGCTTAGCGATGTAGTGCCGCACCGCGTCTGCGTCATAGTGTCGTTTCCGTGGCAGCACCCTCTCTGCACTCTCAGGGCGTGGCTTCGATGGGCTTCGTCCCACCCTCTTCCTGCCTACTCGGCCCACATCGTGCGACCTGGCACCGTCTTCCAAATGCAGATCATCTAACATGCCACGGATGTCTGAAGGGAGAAGATCGAGGCTTGAGGAAAGAGCGATGGCGCCCCCTGGTGGCCTGGGTGACTGAGTTACTGCTGTTTCTGTCTCTCTGTTGCGCCCTGATGTCCTGGAAGAGCTACGTGTGGGCTGTTCTTTGTCTCTGGCGCCCCCTGCTGCTCTGGAGGGCTGGGTTACTGCAGGTTTTTCTGCGCTGCTTGGTCTTGAACGGTGGTTCGACTCCAGCCGGGGAACAGAACTGGAGCGAGATGCAGTACCTAAAAAAGAAAAAGGAACAAAAATTAAAAAGTCTATAATGACTTGTATGCTGATTGAATAATTAATAATAAAAATAATTAAATACAGATCTAATCTAAAGCAATTTTTGAGACTAACACTAAAATAACAGAATTGCAAATATAATTATTTAATGCTAGTTCAGCTAGCTTTGTTCATACACACCTGTGCTATAACTCACCTGTCTGTCGCCCTCTCTCCTCCAATTGAGCACGAGGTTCCCGTGGCAACGGCCCCAGCATCATCTTCACCAGTTTCTGACCATCTCGCCACGACGACACACTGATCACTACAGAGAAGGACGGAGATGAGATTTGTGTTTTAATATATTTATTTCCCAACATTAACATCACACTCCACACTTCTATCAACTGTCTGAGGATTCTTTCATCATCATAACAGTCCTTGAAAAAATCCTGTTACTGTCTTGCAGTGCTCTCACTGCTCACACACTTTGCCATAAGGCTAAAAGTCTTCATAACATTCCTCCTCCTAGCATAAGCCCGATCTAACATGCATAACGCTAGTCATATTTATTCAACGCCAGTCCTGCTACTGGTCTAATGGTATTCTGGTTAAATATTAACCTAACGCTAAGCTAGCTAATCTAATCATATTCACCAGACCTGGCTTGGATTCAGGAACAGATGCAGATCGATAAATCTTCCTCACAGGTTTGATCGGCTTCCTCTCCTGCTTTTGCTGCTTAGCTTTCTCTGCTGGTTTGCGTTTTGCTCGTGCTATGAAGAGGAAAAAAAAAAACATTCAAGTTTGAAATTTGCTAATCTATGAAGAGTGGAGAAATTATAAAGGACAATTAGTACAATAAGGTTATACACTCTTGTGCTGTGTGTACAAGGATTTCTATACACTGCGTATAGTAATAAAACAAAAACACACTGTGTGCGCGCGCACCTGTGAGATCTTTATACACCTCAGAGTTGAAGTGAAACTCGTCTTCTCCCCACACTCTGCCGTCTGAGGAGCGGATCTTCACTTCACTGCTGTTAAACCCTTAAACACAACATCTGATCATATTACCCAGGGTTTTATTATTTTTTTAAACTCTCTCATATATAAAATTTTTCTAACTATCTCTCTCATATTTTATATTATATACACACACTAATAGTCAGGGTTCTCCACTTTTCAAAAATAAAAGGCGTTGGCAGGGGTTTGGGGCTGCTTAGGCCCCCAACGGGGTCCAGGGGCAGAGCCCCAGTGGGGGACCGAAGCTAACGGACTTTGGGCTTTTCTGACAGTGAAACTGGCCAATAAATGGATAGGAAATGCTAAAATCATTGTTGAAATCATTTTACAAAAAATTAACACATTCTTACTGTACATATCATCTGATGGACAACGGCCAAAGATTGAACTTTTAATACAAGATGTTTTATTTGGTCCGGTTTCCCAAAGTAGCAGCAGAAATTAACACAAAAATTATAATAATAAAAGTTCAAGTAATTATTACAAGAAAAATACTTTGTCTACAAAACAGAATACTGCATTGCAGTATGTTTGCACCGCCTGATTACGTGCACATTACAGGACAGCTACATAACAGACAGAGCCATGACCCAACTAATCCACCTCCCTTCAGAGGACTAGATATAGTGGCCTGGCCCCACCCACTGGAAGATACCAATTACTTTATATTACCAACAACGCATAAACCATACATTTACATAATTTTGAGGTCTAAGTGCATGCCAATAATACCCAATTACAATAAATGCATACATTTTTTACAATACATGTTAATTGGGTGAAACCACTACAATCCATGCACGAGCTGGTGCGCGTGCCCGAGACTGGCACTACAAAGCCACCCTGGGCTCCGTAGTTCAGGTCCTTTGACCCAGGAACCCGGAAGTCCTGCAGTAAACAAACACTGAAGCAACAGGAAAATGCAGCTCTCGCCTACACAATCACAGATACGTAAAATAAAAGACCTGAACTTAACTAATGTGTGTGTGTGTGCTGTTATATGATTACTGTAACTGTATATGGTCAGAAATGATAGATAAGCGTAACCATTGCACAATAACGCTACAAACACCTGCAAAGTTATTTAGCTGCTGGCGAGCTGCAGCTTGTAGCGTCCAGCATTACTATGCGTGAGTATAGTGTAATGTGGTGCGGTGTAGTGTAACGCAGGAATAGACCTCAATCTGCCGCGCTCTGTCACAGTCTGTATGCAGCCGGCTGGATGGTTTTCTATTGCAATCGCATGGCCACTTCAAGCAGCCCCGTACGCATTCGTTTAATGGTCTTCTGCATGTTAAATACTTACAAAATTATAATAAAGCGAATACTTTATGATTTATTTGGTGTATACGGGAAGGGTGGCAGGCCAGAATTATGACGTGGCGGTGCACCACTTTAAAAGCGCCCGTGGTGAACACTGTATATGGAAAATATGCAAGCGATATAGATAGTTAAAAAAAAAAAAAAAAAAATTATATATATATATATATATATATATATATATATATATATATATATATATATATATATACACACACACACACACACATACATACACACACACCTAACCTAATACTTGCTAGTCTATGATGTATAGAAACGTTAAAAATAGAATA
Organism: Neoarius graeffei; assembly: GCF_027579695.1. Classification (NCBI taxonomy): domain Eukaryota; kingdom Metazoa; phylum Chordata; class Actinopteri; order Siluriformes; family Ariidae; genus Neoarius; species Neoarius graeffei. Next base: position 91,160,063 of record NC_083578.1, read on the forward strand.
AAATTGACAATATTTATTAAAAAAAAAAAAAGTTGCAGTTCCAGGTTTGAGCATAGATGTTGCCATTGAGTAAATCCTCACTAATGAACATTATTAAAATCTGTCACTTTTTTAATTTAAATTTTCATACATTTTAATTTATATTTAAATTTTTTATTATTTAAGTATTTTAATAATTATTCCTCCAGAAGCATCAAATCTGAAACTCAGGAATTTAAAGGATATAATTCCCTGAATAAAGCGTCACTTCCCAGACATGCTGGACTACTGTTTTCTGTAGATTTGTGAATTATAATAATTAATTATAATTAATATTAATTATTCTAATGATCAAATCTGAAAACAGACAATGCTCACTACAAAGCTATAGCAAGTGACATCATTTGTGGGCGTGGCCTCACAGGAAAAAGGTGGACATTGTGGAGAGTTCAGGTCAGAATCGCGCTAGCTGGTTGTTACCATGGGAACCATCAGTAAAATCAGTGAAGCATTTCAGTCATGTGTTTACCTTTATAGCTCGGCGCAGGTGGAGCAGCTGCCACTTTGCGCACTTTAGCAACATGTTGGTGGGCGGAGTTTCCCTGCACCACCCCTATCACCCTGTCCGTCCCCTTGTCTGCTGCCTCCTCCAGTTGCTCCCTCTGCTTCCTGATCCTCTCCTTCAGCTTCTCCAGCTTCTCATCCGTCTGACGCTGACGCAGCTTCTCCAACCGTGCCGACCCAGGGCTGACCTCCGACCCGCCCACTGTAACTTCTGACCTCTGCAGAGCGGGTGAGTCATTGAGGACGCGTACAGTCGTGGCGTCCAGCGCTGAGGAGCGTGTGCTGTCTGCGTCGGCTGAGTGGAGAGGACGGCAGTCTCTGTCGTATACCAGTTGACTCAGGGATGCGTCGGGGGGAGAGGAGGCGGGTCTGGAGCGCGCGCACATACAGAGTTTTGAAATGTCTTCTCATGTTTGTATAATGATATAAAGTCGAGGGTGTGAGGTGTACCTGTGTGAGGTGTGCGCGTTGTCCTGTGTGCTGGTCCTCAGCGGGTTCCGAGAGCTCTTTTCGGGGCTGCGTCGACTCTGTGGGCGGGACTTAACTGCAGCATCATCACCATCTACACTCTGCCTACCTGTATACAAACACGTGCACATACAATAAGGTTTAACTTTATTCTGCTGTTTAGAGGTAAGATATGTTACAGATTAATGTTTATGGTACAGAGCCTATATAGAGTGAGCTATGTTTACAATTACCATGGCAACACTTCCTGTCCTGACTTTAGACAAACACAAAAATGTAAGTGTGATTGTAAACACAGACACACACTAATAAGCAGCTGCTCATCAGGATAAATTATTTACTTCCACACACTGAACGTGGAGCGTATAATTTGGACGGAAGTGTGTGTGTTACCTCTGCGTTTGTTTTTCTGTGTCCTCTCTGTGTTCAGTGAGGTGATGACAACTCCCGAACCAACCGCCGCCTCCAAATGATTCTCAATGTGACGCAGCTAAAACACACACACACCATAACGTCATTCATGCATGAAAAGCACACACACACACTCATATGTGTTTGAGAAAACACTTACAGCTGCTTTGCTCTGGTTCAGATTCCTCCATGCAGATGACAGCTCTGTAGACGCACACACACACACACACACACACACACACACACACACACACACACACACACACACACACACAGTCACTCTGCATCCATTAAGCCTCATTCTTTCACTGAGAGCTGTTTTCATTTCCTCTGCAGGCCTCAACTAGCTGTTCAAGTATGGAAGTTCCGAGGTGTTTTATTCCTCTTACACCACAGCAATTTACCAACCATTCATTTTTTTTATGAACTAAAGAATAAGTCATATTATTTAAGGCAACAGTGTAAAAATTCACTCTGCCTTCCCTGCCCGTGATGCTCTGCGGCGTTGATCAAACTAAGAGTGCATTTGTTGGCTTCATCTTGCAGACTTTATTTAAAGGGCCGCAAAGCAAACACGCATCAACTGGTATCTTTGTGTAGACTGATCAGTTAAAATAATGAAATCTTTTAAATCTGAAGGTAAGAAATTTATCGATGAAGGAAAATAATTATGATAAGTAATGGTAAGTGCCAAGTTCAATATAGAACATGTTTACTAGCATTGATCTTTAATTAATATTAACATTACTCTGCGTGAGGTCTACAATAAAGTAACTGTGGTCCTGGCTGAAGTTATTCGTCAAATCAGTGTTGTTTAGAACCAGTCAATCGCATTACTGCTTAAATGTCGTAAGTACTGGGGAAACCTGCCATCACAATTATTAATTTCTCCTCCACTGTACTTGGGAACGTTTTAAATGAAACCAAAATTTACACAACTGTGGTCTCTAGTACTCTTTAGAGCGGAGCGCTTCTAAATTCCGATTGATTGCTGTCGAACCACATCAAAACTCATCATAAAAGTTACTTGGACTTCCAGACATTCCTTCAGCAGCCTCTGTTTCCGTTACCACCCCCCCACACACACACACCACGAAGCGTCCCTCTTCAATCCTGAAGATGTTGGAAAACTTAAAGCTGCAGCTTTACCTCTGACCCTGGAGACTCCTTCTATAAACATTAAATAAACATCAACATATTTTTGCAAATAAAACATTTACATGGCGTGTCGCTGTGCATACACATCCCTGTGAACAAGCCGTTACTATAGAAACAGTAACGTATTAGCACGAGTGTATGAATATGAACCTGTGATATGAATGAGAGAATGACTCCACACCTCCTGACCAATCAGAATCCTGAATCCGACAGCACTGGGGCGTAAATATAAATATATACCCAGTGGTATATAAGATGGAGACGACTTGTCAGATTTGCAATTTAAACACAGTGGTTCAAGGCACCAAAACCACAAACCTAAAAAAACAAATCCAGATGCACACCTCTGGAAAACCGACCGCGGGTTCAGCTGCTTCCAGACACCTGCTCATGCCGGAGGACTTCAGGGATACGTATATCATAACAGTCAGAGGTTTTAGTCTTCTGATATCTTCAGGACAGGACAGAGGATTTGGCTTTTTTTTTTTTTTTGGTCTTATTAACTTCGAGAGAGGAACAGAAAGAACAGGAACTGACTTCTTTCCAAAAACATTACCCAGATAAAACGCATCATGTAATTTGCAATCATTGGTAAGTTGCTGTGGTGGGAGAGCAATAAAGCACTTGAGGGTGTGCTGTTACAGGAAAATAATCACCTTCAGGGTGGTAGCAGGACCTTACCACCGTGTTGTTGATTATTTTCCTCAAACAGCATGCCCTGAATGTTTTATTCCTTACCTACTGGACACTGAATTAAAACCCTGAATAATATCTGTTTTAAACTCTGGGCTGTTCACCTGCATTCACTGAGAGTCACAGTGCTCTAAAGCCCCACAATGGCCCCGCCCCTTTTCTGCTAGGCAATGTCTAACCCCCGAGTCCGTCTACATCTCTGTGTGTTACAGGTTACTCCTCTCAGCCAATCAGGACTCACCATACTCCCTGATGTGTGGCTCCATCGCTGGAGGTTTCTCGCCTCCTGATTGGCTCCACATCGCTACTCCGCCCTCCTGCGCAGAAGAATCAGGAAGTCACAAATCAGGTCGAGGTCAAGTGGACAGACTCGTTAGTCAGTTATACATCACCGTTCCCATCTGAGTTCCATTTTGGTGAAGAACGCTGTGTTTATTTTAGGTTTCAGTCCTTAGTCCAGTGATTTAGTTCAAAATGAGAACGCCACAAACACAGAGGGGTGAAGGGTCTCAAACAGTGCTCTACCCCCTACCTAGGGACACTTCATGGATGTTTATAAGTGCACTATCTAGTAAACAGGGTGAGTTTCTGGACATGTGGCAGCCAGAAAGCTTCCTAAAGAAAACAGTGAAACCATGTTCAAGTAACTGAAACGTGCATTTATATAAGAATAGTTTCAGCAAAATTCTAAACGCTCCATTCTACAGCGTTTATAAGGAAGCGATTCTCAGCACGAAGAACGTTTGCTGTAAGGAAGCTCATATTTCAGATGCTGTACATTCCAGCAACATCACTCACTCACACCTGACAGCCGTCCCTCAGAGCACATTGATGAAATGTCCGCCACGCACCTTTAAATCAAATCTATTTTTTTTTTAAAAAGCTGAAAAATAAGTTTAACCTTGAACATTTAAGGCCTCCAGTTTATCCACCACTGGCATGTTTTCATCTCCTCAGATCGGTTTGATGGGGTGGTTTCATTGCTGTATGAATGACACAGGTAGGGGGCGTGGCTTAGAAATAAAAGGCGGCGTTATATACAGGAGTGCTTCCCCCCCCAAAGCCTCCATGAAATATTCAGATTGCAATTATATAAACTCCAGCTAATTATGTGAGCTCAGTTAAAATATGCTGCCATGACAACAGTGAGGTAGAAACTGACAGAAGCAACTTGTGCACATCACGCTCAGGTCTTTATATTTCTCTCGTTTTTGATTTTCATTCTAAGCTCCGATTCAGATGTAATTAGTTTTCCCATATGGATTTGTGTGATGTAGTTATTCCCAAAGCATCTATATGGAATTTTAGTCCAAATTAGAAATTGTACAAAACAAGCAGGAGAAATAACGCCAGGTAATATCAGTTCAGCCCGTCTGATTGGACGTGCTGATAAAGACTGTGTTATATCCCGTAGGAAAAGTGGTTTATGCTTTTACTTGATGATAAACACACTCCATTAAATGCTCACTCTTTTCTATAGTACCCCCAAAAGTTTTTTTAGAGATCACTCATCTTGTGTTAATTGATCAGAATTTTTCTATACACATTACTGCACGCACACACGTCTGGAAAACTAAATCACAACTAGGATACGAGAGTTTTTTTTTTTTTGTTTGCTTGCTATAAATACAAAAAGATATACGAAGAATGTTTTGGACAAAAAAAAAAAAATTTAACATGAAGCTGTGATAGTTTTAGACCAGGTCATCACACTAAATATTTCCAATCGTCAGAACATTGTTAAACCTACTCACCTTAAAGGAGCTTTTCTCTGAGAACCATGTCCTCCTAACCTCCAGCACAATGCAGGCATCAGAAACCGGTCTCTGTCCAGAAAAACAAACACAAACGGAATAAAGGTCCTTTAATTTATTCAAGGAGAGCTAGACATAATGAGTTTAATTACCAACTTAATTACTTACACCTCATATAAAGTCATCAGCTAATCATACAATTAATAATCAAATAAATTATCTTTACCAGCTATAGTGTGTGTTCCTATAAGTGAATAAATAAACACTCCTTAATCACAGGCGTGTGTTTACAGACTGTCACTAACAGACCTGCGTAAGGCGCATGCGCAAAAACGGCGCAAACCGGTCACTGGGCGCAGTACGTGCGCATGCGCAGTAGTTCTGACGTTACAGGAAAGCGACTTCTAACTTAAAACTTGCTTAACACAACGCGAATGAGCTACATCAATGAGACGATTCAAAAGACGTTCATTTAACACTCAGTAAGAAGGAATAAACAATTAACAGCTTCAACGCTGTCGTAGAATCACTGCCTCAGCTATCTAACTAGCTAGCCAAACGGCTAAGTAACCTACTTCACGACAGCGGTAGTTAGCAAACAAACATTTTCATTCCTGTTAACACGTTTAGTCACATTGTTTTAAAAAGACCCTTCCGGTTTTGGCTTTCTCTTACCGGAAGCGTTTATTTTACTCGAGTCCCGCTGTTTGTCGGGTATTTACCCGGTTTTAATGAAAGGTTGAAAGCGCTCTTGGCTGACTCGCCGCCATTATCCAAACAACTATTGCAGGAAGTTAGTGACGTTCTCGCGAGAGTTGTCAGTCCTGTTCTCGCGAGATTTTACGATAAGTTTGAAAGCGAGAGTCGCCTCCACGTGATTCATGGTGACTCACCTTCCTGTGTACTGTACTCATATTCATATGGAAATGAAAAGTAAAATATTAACCCAGTACCTTCACCCATCCTCCATGGGATATTTCAGACACCTTTAGATACCACATACTCCACTCCCTGTAGTAGTAAAAGTTTTCACATACAAGGAATTTGCTTTGGTGGTTGGTGCTTGAACAGTTAAGATAGAAGAATTTAGCAAAGACAAAAGTAGCTATATACATCTCATCTCATCTCATTATCTCTAGCCGCTTTATCCTTCTACAGGGTCGCAGGCGAGCTGGAGCCTATCCCAGCTGACTACGGGCGAAAGGCAGGGTACACCCTGGACAAGTCGCCAGGTCATCACAGGGCTGACACATAGACACAGACAACCATTCATACTCACACTCACACCTACGCTCAATTTAGAGCCACCAGTTAACCTAACCTGCATGTCTTTGGACTGTGGGGGAAACCAGAGCACCCGGAGGAAACCCACGTGGACACGGGGAGAACATGCAAACTCCACACAGAAAGGCCCTCGCCGGCCACGGGGCTCGAACCCAGGACCTTCTTGCTGTGAGGCGACAGCGCTAACCACTACACCACCGTGCCGCCAGCTATATACATATAATAATAAAAAAAATAAATAAAATAGAAGAATCTGAAATATACAAATTTGAAAAGTGGACAATCTGGGGTGGGGGTGCATGAGTTGTTGAAGTCGAAGCTGTACAGTATGTCCCGGAATGTGCAAAAATAAGTCACATATTGAAGATGGAGAAGAGACATGATGATAATGTGTGAGAGGAAGAGAGTATGTGTAATGGGCTAAGTCAGTAACCAAGCTGTGCAGTGTGAGCTGGAATGTGCAATAAAAGTTCACACAAGGTCCTCTAAACATTTAAACTCAAAGTGTACTTAGGCTCAGCTTAAAGGAGCTTAAAGCTAGACGGCCTTTCGATTTCATAAAATCAGTGAAATTTAGTTCCGTCTGAAATGTGGTGATTGTGATATATGTTTATTTCTGTAATATCTCATAAATTATCAGGCCATTCTGTGGCTGGGAAGTTTTTTAATTTGAAGGGATTAAAGCATATAATGTGCATGAAATTGCTCGCTTCGCGCAGTCAAGCAGACAGAGGAAGTCCGTGTGCGCGTGCACAGGTTTACCTTCATTTAGACTTGAACTTGACCCCAACGTCGACCAATAGCAGTGTGTTACCAATTCATTCATTCAGTTTAGCTAACAGAGAGTACTTTGGTGAGCCATGATGAATAATTACTAAAGCATTTTTAATCATATCTACTCAGCATGAGATCCAGTGTGGACACTGGAACATGCATTCTGTTTCACCTTTTTCTCAATAGTGCATTTTTATTCATGAATTTACTTTTTTGGGAGTTTATATCATACATATAGAATAGAATAGAATGCCTTTATTGTCACTATACACATGTACAATGAGATTAAAGCATCTCCAATAGCAGTGCAAACAGTGTGGAGAGAGAGAGAGAGGAAGGGGGAGAAAAAAGGGGGGGTGTAAGGGGGGGGGTAAGGTGCACAGTCTGAGGTGTATGTGTTGTGTTACACATTATGGAGTGAGGTATTGATAGACCAGTGGCGATCGAGGAGCTGAAAATAAAGGGCATACCCCTCCAGGCGGTAGAACAAAGCGGGACCTGTTTTATTTGAAGGGTATGGGTGTCTACTTCATAAAAAACATGGTTGTACAAAATTAATATTGTAACAACATATGGTCCTTATTTGCCGGACCATCTGCAAAATTCTGTATCGCTATACCAGAGGCATTTCCTCTGCAATGAATGCACATATTGATGTGTGGGCATCAATATACTGCATCATTTAGGTCCATGATATGCTAATGCAACCTTTCTGGGCGTTTAATTTGATTTTTATCAATTTATGGGTGTATTAACCCCTTGGAATCCAAATATTTTTGAGTTTTTTTCAGGTTGTTCGTTGAATATTTCAATTATAAATGATTGATTGTCAGGAAAATAAGGGAAAACTTATATCATTCTATAGTTTTAGATGTCTTTTATTCAAAAATACCAGTTTGAATTGTTTAGAATGGGTACAACACTGCCAATTAACCCTTTGTTTGCGACTGCGCATAAACCCGGATTTAACGTTGAAATCACAATTTGAGAAAATGAAGCCGATATTTTCTCTATGGATGAGTTGTACATTACTAAGGAGAGAAATCATTATTTCAAAGATGCAAATGTAGTCTGAGACATGTTTTCAAGCAATTTAACCCCTTCCTAGCTAATACAGGTTGATCGGGTCATTGGTCATACAAAACATTGCCGACATCTTTGATCGTGAAATTAGGTTTGCTAGCATAAGATATTTTTGAAAAGCACTATCTTACTAAACATCTGCTTCCTCTTCTATAAAAACCTGTTGATGTTTTTGTATTGAAACAATACACACATATTATTTAGATGATGTGTACAACAACACGAAAACGAATAGAATATATTTTGTTCATTTTGTGCAGATCTGGGGATTCTTTCGTGCTGTTAACCCTGAACAGTTACTAGTAAATAATAGGCCTTCATTTCGATCAAACATGACTTTCAATAATTATAACCCTTTTTATTCTCAGGTTGAAATCTAGTTCACTCATTATGTCAAGGGGTGGTCAAGTAGAGATTCATGTAGAAAATGCCATGCTGTATGTCATTCACATCTCTGCCAATGTCTCCTGATCATGGGGGACATTCGGACAGGAAACACACTCACAAATGTCAATGCAGAAGAGCCCTGCCGACATACAAACACACTTGGTACCTTCTGAGCAGTTACCGTCCGTACAGTAGAGGTGAGTGATATCACGGACTTCAGCTGGTGCTGATTCTTTCGTGTACAGAACCTGATGCAATCCTGGGATAGTGGCCAGACTGAGGTTTGGTGGTCACAGCAATTACATAATCCAGCGTTGGCTGCCCATAGAAACACAGGACTTATCACGGACCATTCATTGTACATGAAGCCATGTGCTGCTTAGGACTGTTCAGCATGCAGTAATTAAGATGGTCATAGGCCTTCCTCCCACAACTCTTACCTTAGTTGGAATGAGAATTAGGTTCAAATTACAGAAAACTTTGGCCATACAGAATTTTGCAGATGGTCCGGCAAATAAGGGGTTAATCCATATGTTGTTACAATATTAATTTTGTACAACCATGTTTTTCATGAAGTAGACACCCATACCCTTCAAATAAAACAGGTCCCGCTTTGTTCTACCGCCTGGAGGGGTACCACTTCTTTTTAGAGGGATTTTCAAGGGTTGGCCGCTGCACTATGAAGTATTGCACAGAGACAGTCACATTATAAATTATTGCACGAGAGAGTCACATTACAAGATAAAATATTACACATTATGAAGTATTGCAAGGTAAGGTAAGGTGCACAGTCCTGAGGTGTATGTGCTGTGTGTAAGGTGCACAGTCCTGAGGTGTATGTGTTGCGTTTCACATTATGGAGTGAGGTATTGCACATTATAAAAGTATTGCATAGAGAGAGTCACCTTATAAAGTACTGCACATTATAAATTAGTAAATAGTAAAATAAATAGACTATAAAGTCAGAGCATATTCAAGTTCAGGGCGGTTATGGCTTTTAGAAAGAAGCTGTTTTTGAATCGATTTGTCTTTGTCCTGATGAACCTGTAGCGCCTCCCTGAGGGCAACAGGTCGAACAGATCAAAGCCAGGGTGGGAGCTGTCCTTGATAATATTCTTAGCTCTGCTAAGGCAGCGGGAGGTGTAAATGTCCATCAGGGAGGGGAGAGGGCAGCCAGTGATCTGTGCTGCCTTAACTACCCTCTGGAGCCTCTCCCTGTCTACAGCAGTGCAGCTGCCGTACCATACTGTAATACAGTACGTCAGCAGGCTCTCGATGGATGAGCGGTAGAAGGTCAGCAACAGGTTGGAGTTTAGGTTGTACTTCCTGAGGACTCTCAGGAAGTGTAGCCGCTGCTGAGCCTTCTTAATGACTGCTGTAATATAAGGAGATATAAACTATCTCCTTCCTTTGTGGTGATTTGTGATATCGCTAAACTCTCCATTTCATTTATTCTTAAAGCGAGACGGCCTTTCGATTTCATAAAATCGGTGAAATTTAGTTCCCTCTGAAATGTGGTGATTGTGATATCTGTTTATTTCTGTAATATCTCACAAAATATCAGGCCATTCTGTGGCTGGGAAGTTATTTAATTTGAGGGGATTAAAGCAAATAATGTGCATGAAATCGCTCACTTCGCGCAGTCAAGCAGACAGAGGAAGTCTGTGTGCGCATGCGCAGGTTTACCTTCTTCTTCTTCTTTTGGGTTTTACGGCAGCTGGCATCCACAGTGTTGCATTACTGCCATCTACAGGTTTCCCTTTGAGCGTGCACTGACAGTTCCATCATTCTGTCGCTAAACGAACAGCTGATCACACCGAGGTGCTCGCTGAGCGCCCATATTTATTAGTTTGGTCCTGCGTTTCCTTTCCTTCGTATATAACATAACGTCTTTTCTTCTCGCTTTCCGTTACTGTAGTCGCTCTTTCACATTTCATTCACACACTCACGTCCTCCATTTTTCTCTCCTGTTTCAAATGTGTATCCCACAATGCCTTGCATGAACGGGGAAAGCCCACCATGTGATGCATAACGTAGTACCTTGAATTGGGTCATGGTGAAGCAGGAAAAAATAGCGGAGAATTTAGGGCCACATGGCCTTAAATTCATTAATTGTTTTATTTAAAAAAAAGCTAATAAAATTGGAAGTCTGTGATTTAAATTCAGTAGCTTTCGGTTCACTGAGCAAAAAATAATTGGGTGTCAGGAAAATTATTTTTATGGCCTACACTTGAAAAATCTGAAAGGCAGTCTAACTTTAAGGTTAAAATACTTCCTAAGTATAACACAATAATAAATTCATGCTAAATAATACAATAATTTCCCCATGATCTCAAAAATAAATGTATCAAGCTAAAACAGTTGTGTGTGTGTGTGTGTGTGTGTGGGTGGGTGTGAGGCCCGTAAAATATTGAATTAGTTTCTAAACTAGTTAACAGTGAATCAAAGGGAAGATTTCACAACCTCTGGTGCTCCAGAGACAGAAAGTCTATGGGAACCCTAACACATTCTGATGCCCCAGAGACATAAAATATTCTCCCAGGTGTACGTCACTGAAAAGCCCTACCTTGTGTGTGCACAGAGGATTGTGCGTGATTTCAGAACCAGGATACACACGTGGATCCTTGACAGCGTTCGGAAAGTTCCTCACTGAGTGAAATGACCTGGATGTATTGAAGTGGCAGTCATAATAAGATCTGTTGAAATTCTCTAAACATTAATGAAGTGTGCTTCAATGTTTCCTTTCCTATCTCCTTCAGCATCGCGTACCCCGGACCATCCTTTACAAAAGGAAAGGTGATAATGTGCTTATCAGTGAAGATGTACTTTTTGTAGTCCATCTTCATGACACTGTAGTTTCACACAGCAGACCATCGTCAATAACATGCTGTTGTATAATTGCATAGCCAAGTGTAAGTTCAGTCAGGTTCTCTGAGCACCACAGATGTCTTTTTCTCCATCCTGATGAATTCTCATGAGGTTTTCCATCAAGGTCAAGTCAAGTCAAGTCAACTTTATTGTCAAATATGCCATACATGCTCGACATACAGCACAGATGAAATTTCAGTCCTCTCTGACCCACGGTGCAAACAGGCAATGCAATAAATAAAAAATAGAATAATTGAAATAAACAATACAAACAGTATAAACACTCTAGATAAGAACTAGACATAGACTAAACACTCACACACACACACACACACACACACACACACACACACACACACACATATTGAAGCAAATAAATATTCAAGGGCACTTGAGGTATAGCAGGTAAACATGAGATAAGCAGAATAAACAAACTAATAGCTGTTAAGATGAGGTAGTGCGGAATAGTGCAAATGAGAGAGGTAAAGTGAAATGTGTGGTCCCTGAGTTCAGTGCGTTAATGAACGTTGAGAGTATATATATATATATATATATATATATATATATATATATATATATATATATGTGTGTGTGTGTGTGTGTGTGTGTGTGTGTGTTGGGGGGGTTGGGGGGGTGGGAACTGTGAGGGTGACATGTCAGACGCTGAAGGGGGGGCAGGGGGGTGTGCGGGCAGAATCTGTGGCAGGGGGCAGAGGGGCAGAACAGGGAGGGAGTTGAACCTCCTGACCGCCTGGTGAAAGAAACTGTCCTTGAGCCTGCTGGTTTTGGCCCAGAGACACCGCAGTCTCCTCCCCGACGGCAGCAGGCTGAAGAGGCTGTGAGATGGGTGGGTGGGGTCACCTGCAATCCTGATGGCTTTGCGAGTGAGGCGGGAGTTATAAATATCCATTAGAGAAGGGAGAGAGACACCAATGATCCTCTCAGCTGCTCTCATGATGCACTGCAGGGTCTTGCAGCAGGACACGGTGCAGGCGCCGTACCACACGGTGATGCAGCTGGTCAGGATGTTCTCGATGGTGCCTCTGTAGAATGTGTGCATGATGGGGGCCGGGGCATTTGCTCTCCTCAGTTTGCGGAGGAAGTACAGATGCTGTTGGGCTTTTTTGGCCAGTGATGCGGCGGTGTTGTTCCAGGACAGGTCTTCAGAGATGTGCACACCCAGAAACTTGGTGCTGCTCACCCTCTCCACTGCAGCACCATCGATAGATAGTGGAGCATGCTGGGTGTGCTCTCCTGAAGTCCACAACAATCTCCTTCGTCTTCTCCACGTTCAGGCGGAGATTGTTGTCCTTGCACCACATCGCCAAGCGGCTCACCTCACTCCTGTAGATTGTCTCATCGCCATTGTTGATGAGACCCACCACAGTCGTGTCATCCGCAAACTTAATGAAGAGATTTGAGCTGGATGTTGGTGTGCAGTCGTGGGTCAGCAGAGTGAAGAGGAGGGGGCTCAGCACACATCCTTGGGGGGCCCCCGTGTTCAACGTGATGATGCTGGAGGAGTTGCTGCCGACCCGTACAGCCTGTGGTCTCTCCGTCAGGAAGTCCAGCAGCCAGTTGCACAGGGAGGTGTTGAGTCCCAGCTGGTCCAGTTTATGAATGAGCTGCTGAGGAATGATTGTGTTGAATGCTGAGCTAAAGTCTATGAACAGCATTCTGACATACAAGTCTTTTTTCTCCAGGTGGGTGAGGGCTGAGTGGAGGGCAGTGGAGATGGCGTCATCGGTCGAACGGTTGGACTGATATGCAAACTGGAAAGGGTCCAGGGCGGGGGGGAGGGCAGATTTGATATGCCACATGACTAGCTGCTCGAAGCACTTCATGAGGATGGGAGTGAGTGCGACAGGGCAGTAGTCATTGAAGCTGGAGGGAGACGGCTTCTTCGGGACCGGGATGATGGTGGTGGCTTTGAAGCACGTGGGGACAACAGCCTGGCTCAATGAGATGTTGAAGATGTCTGTAAAGATATCTGTGAGCTCCTCGGCACAGTCTCTCAGGACACGACCAGGAATGTTATCAGGACCTGGGGCTTTCCGTACATTTGTCGTCCTGAGAGCTCTCCTCACGCTGTCTGGGAACAGCGTCAACACCTGGTCGCCGGGAGGTGGTGGGGTCTTCTGTGCTGTGGTGCTATTGTCTGCCTCAAAGTGAGCGAAGAAGTCATTCAACTGATTCAGGAGAGATGTGGAGTAGTCACAGGTCAGCGGCGAGGGCTTGTAATCTGTGATGGTCTGAATCCCCCACCACAGGTTCCTGGTGTCTCTGCTGTCATTGAAATAGTCAGCAATGTACTTTGAATACTGTCTCTTGGCCACCCTGATGCCTCGAGACAGGTTGGCTCTAGCTGTCCTCAGGCCCACCTTGCCCCCAGCTCTGAAGGCGGTGTTCCGAGCCCTCAGGAGCCTGTGGACTTCCCCTGTCAGCCATGGTTTCTGATTGACCCGAATGGAGAAGGATATGGGATATGAGACATGGGACGGACTATTGGAACACAGTCCTTGAAAATTCTCTAAACAAAAGATTTGGTCCTTGGTATAAATTGAAACAGTCCTTAATTGGAATGCAGAGAATGTGGAGAAAAATGGAGGATCTTGCTAAAGTGGCAAAATGTTGGTTGACATTAAACAGCCTGCGGTTTAGCGCCTGGGACACAATCCATGACTAAAACTGTTTTAACATTTCTAAAAATGGCTGGTCTTGCAAATAGCATTTACATCTTTATGTTTATTTTGCTAAAACCTCAAAGCATCCATTTCCCCAAAGTATTCACACCTCAGTCCTGCAGATGGCGGTAATACACTAAGATTGCAAGTTGTCACTAATTCAACAGAAGAAGATGGACATTTGCTCGACTATTCTATGATGTGTTCTCTGAAGACAAGGAACGTTGTAGAAAAAGAAATATGAGTAAAACTACTGGTATAAATAACAGTGGTCATAAAAATACATTAAACATAAATAAATAAATAAATATACACAGTACAAGTCACTCTTGGTCATATTTCTGAAGGTGTTCTGCTGAATAAAGGTATTTATATCAGGACATGAGCTGTAGAGGTCCATGCACATATACAGCCTAAAAAGATTTAAGTGAATTGTCGAAATGACTCAAACACATTAGAAAAACTTGGTCCGTATTCGATGAATCATGATCTTCACCACTGTGTGACCACTAAAAATAAACACACACACAACCCAATTTTGAGAACCATGGTCCTGAAAGATTTTCATTTTCTATTGCACAAAATCACTGGATGAGTCAAACTTCTGTCACATCACCATCTAAATAAAACATTCAAACAAAACACTGTGTGCGTGAGATGTTTTTTCCTTTTTCACTGACTGTGTGTGACGAATGGCACAAAATCCTATTACCAGGGACCTTAATCCAGAGATTCTGTTCACTGTAGAATTAAAAAGTAAATTTAATACAGAAGACTGACACAGTGCTCTCGACGTTTACTGAATGAAGCCAAGTAGGTGTTTAATGAGGGCTTTAGGGTTTACAGACAGATATTCATTCATTATCAAAAGAAAGAAAAATGGCAAAAAATAGTGTTTCTGTAAGTTATATAAATGAGCATTTTTAAATATCATTTTGCTTTAAGAACTTTTTCACATCTCCTGCATGTAATTTTCATTTTTCTAACCTCTCAGTGTCATTTATTTGTATTTTTTTCCTCTAATATTTTCTGTCATAAACCACATGAGAGCTGATTCTCAGTGATTTGTATCTCAAGCTGCTCAGCAACATAACATTCAAACAAATTAATTAGAGAAACTCAACAGGGATACAAACTTTTAAACAGAGAATCAGAACTTCAAAGAACCTTAAAGAATTCTACAGCTAAATATTTTGAATATAATATAATAGTGTACATTATACAAATAATGATTCTACAAGAAATGTGAAGAAAAGCTCAAAGAAAGCGACTGGAGGCGTTTTTAAAGATTCTGTTCATGAGACATGCTGAAACTTCTGAAACAAGCAAATAAATAAATAAATAAATGAGCTTATTGATTTTTTTTTTAAGTTCCGTTTTTTAGTGGAGGATTTAATCCTCCACTAAAAAACCTGACTTCAAATGCTTTTAAAGTCAGTTTTTTTAATATGAATGAAACCTTCAGCACAAAGTTAAACCAGTACAGATGAATATGCTGTAAATTAATTAACCAATCAAACAATTAATTAACCAACTAATTAACTAATTAACTAATTAACTAAATCAATCAATCAATCAATCAATCAATCAATCAATCAATAATCAATCAATCAATCAATCAATCAATCAATCAATCAATCATTTACCTTCACACAAAGAAATCTGTACATTTACAGTAAATCTATATTACGATTTTAACATTTTCACTGTTTTTCAAGAAATGACAGTATTTTTAAGCATAAAATTTATATTGCAGATCAGTGTTTCATTTTCTTACGAACAGCTTGAGATGTCCTCATGAGAACCGCCACATGAGTCGATAGACAGTTGATCACTTTACTCTTCGCTGCTAAATTTTACAGAAAATCAGAGACTTAAATCTGCCATATTACCCCCTTGAGATGGTTCTGCTCCAGGGACACACTGTTACACTCCTCAGGTTCAATGATGGAGGTTATTAACTGGAAGGCATGGGGTACAGGTCTGCTGATGTCTCAGAGATGGTGCTTCTCACCTCTTCCCTGTCTTATCTCAACATCTCATCCTTCAAATTCCATGCAGTTACAGTTACCTCTCTGATCAACCTTCTCATCATTGCCATCTTCCACCCTCCTGGTCCCCGAGGAGACAGAGTTGGAAACATGGACAGACTCCTCAGTATTCTCCACACCGATAAACCCCCTCTCACTGTACTCGGACATTTCAGCTGCCCCTCTGCAAGCTCCAGTTTTCTTGCCTGCTCCTTCTTCTGCATTCTTTCTTCCTGACATCCAACATTCAGCTTGGTTTCCTTCACCATCATCCTCCCTCTCCTGCCTGAAACCAGTCCTCAGTATTTCTTTCCCACTCTCTGAAACCTCCACTTTATCTCACCTTCCTCCGTCACTCCCTGCACCCGACCTTCCCTTACAGACCCTGAATCCTTTTCCTTCTGACCATTTGAATTAGTCACTCACTCCCCACGACACCACCCTCCACTACACCATCCTTCACATCACCCACACTACACCACCCTCCACAACACCATCCACACTACACCATCCTCTACTACAGCACCCACACTACACCACCCACACTACACCACCCCACACTACACACCACCCTCCACTACACCTACACACACTACACCACCCACCACTACACCACTACACCACCCTCCACTACACCACCCTCCATGACACCACCCTCCACTACACCACCCACACTACACCTACACACACTACATCACCCCCCACCACACTACCCTCCACTACACCTACACACACTACACCACCCTCCACTACACCTACACACACTACACCACCCTCCACTATACCACCCTCCACTACACCTACACACACCACACCACCCTCCACTACATCAACACACTCTACACCACCCACCACTACACTACCCACCACTACACCACCCTCCACTACACCACCCCACACTACACCTACACACTCTACACCTACACACTGTACACCACCCTTCACTACACCTACACACACTACACCATGCTCCACTACACCACCCACTACACCCCCCTCCACTACACCACCCACACTACACCACACTCCACTACACCACCTTCCACTACACCTACACACACACTACACCACCCTCCACTACACCTACACACACTACACCACCCACACTACACCACCCTCCACCACCACACACTACACCACCTTCCACTACACCACCACACACTCCACCACCCACCACTACACCACCCACACTACACTACCATACACTACACCACCCACACTACACCACCCTCCACAACACCTACACACACTGCATCACCCTCCACTACACCTACACACACTACATCACCCTCCACTACACCTACACACACTACACCCCCCTCCACTACACCTACACACACTACACCACCCACCACTACACTACACCACCCCACACTACACCTACACACTCTACACCTACACACTGTACACCACCCTCCACTACACCTACACACACTACACCACGCTCCACTACACCACCCACCACTACACCACCCACACTACACCACTCTCCACTACACCTTCACACACTACACCACCCACCACTACACCACCCACACTACACCACTCTCCACTACACCTTCACACACTACACCACCCACACTACACCACCCACACTACACCTACACACACTACACCACCTTCCACTACACCTACACACACACTACACCACCTTCCACTACACCTACACACACACTACACCACCCTCCACTACACCACCACACACTCCACCACCCACCACTACACCACCCACACTACACCACCATACACTACACCACCCTCCACTACACCCACACACACTACACCACCCTCCACTACACCCACACACACTACATCACCCTCCACTACACCCACACACACTACATCACCCTCCACTACACCCACACACACTACATCACCCTCCACTACACCCACACACACTACATCACCCTCCACTACACCCACACACACTACATCACCCTCCACTACACCCACACACACTACATCACCCTCCACTACACCCACACACACTACATCACCCTCCACTACACCCACACACACTACATCACCCTCCACTACACCCCCACACACTACATCACCCTCCACTACACCCACACACACTACATCACCCTCCACTACACCCACACACACTACATCACCCTCCACTACACCCACACACACTACACCACCCTCCACTACACCTACACACACTACACCACCTTCCACTACACCTACACACACACTACACCACCTTCCACTACACCTACACACACACTACACCACCCTCCACTACACCACCACACACTCCACCACCCACCACTACACCACCCACACTACACCACCATACACTACACCACCCTCCACTACACCCACACACACTACACCACCCTCCACTACACCCACACACACTACATCACCCTCCACTACACCCACACACACTACATCACCCTCCACTACACCCACACACACTACATCACCCTCCACTACACCCACACACACTACATCACCCTCCACTACACCCACACACACTACACCACCCACACTATACCACTCTCCACTACACTACCACCCATGTAGCACTTCCTGTTTTCACATGGTAAATTACTGTAATATAAGGATTTTAAAAATAATATTTACATGGTATTTTTAACCATTCTTGTGGTTTATAAAATTCATAAACATTGCGATGTTTAATGACTCATGTTCTATGATTGAACTGAATAATTAATATTGTGCTTGGTGTCGCCCCCTGCTGGCACAGACAGCGTGTGTGTGTGTGTGTGTGAGAGAGAGAGGTCGCACACTTTTCTGTACGCGTGTGAGAGTGAGAGTGCAGAAGAGAAATCAGACCCGGAGGATCAGATGGATTTATGAATCGGATGACGGCGCGAGGTTCCAGATGTGCACGCGACTCTGGTGTGCAGGTAAATTTGAGGCATCCATTCCCGCGCTTCACACACACACACACACACACACACACAGTGTTTATCTTTAACCTCGTTCAATTAATGAGAGTGTGTGTGTAACATAAATATCTATACATGATCTTATGATGAAGCTTCACTGTACACTGTGTGTGTGTGTGTGTGTGTGTGTGCGCGTGTCCTCTAAATCTCATTTCAGTTTCTGAGACTCATATGCTCTTCAGTGTGTCTGTTTGAATTCAATACCTTTATTAAATCCCCCCTACACACACACACACACACACACACACACACACACACACACACACTCTCTACATCATGATTTTATCTGATTTATTTTATGTGTATAATTATGATCAGTTTAATTTTGATCAGATAATTTTAATTTAGATCACACACACACATCATCATCATCATCATGTGCAAATGAGTGGAATTTACTGTGTTTGAATGCAGTACAGACTTTATTTATTGCAGGATTTCATAAAAATAATTTATTTCCTAATCATCATCGCGCATAAATTCCAACCTGAGACTCTTACACCACCAAAATTATTCTTCAATCTGTCATCTATGCCACTTAACCATAAGGGTCGTGAGGGAAGCTGGAGCCAATCCCAGCTGAGGTTAGAGAGAGGTGGGGCTCACCCTGGATGGGTCACAAATCTATCTCAGAGACCAACATCCATCACACTCACACCTCTGGGGGATTTAGAGCAGCCAGTGACCTAAAGCACATGACTATGGACTGCTGGAGGAAACCAGAGCACCCTGAGGAAACCCACACAGGCACGAGGAGAACATGCAAACTCTACACGCAAAGACTGTGAGATTCAAACCCATAATCTTCTCACTGTGAGGTGACAGTGATCCCCATTCTATTCTATTGTTATTCCACTTACATATTCCTTTCTTTTCTGTTATTATTTTTACTGATACATTCTATTCTGGGCAGCACGGTGGTGTAGCGGTTAGCACTGTCGCCTCACAGCAAGAAGGTCCGGGTTCGAGCCCCGTGGCCAGCGAGGGCCTTTCTGTGCGGAGTTTGCATGTTCTCCCCGTGTCCGCGTGGGTTTCCTCCGGGTGCTCCGGTTTCCCCCACAGTCCAAAGACATGCAGGTTAGGTTAACTGGTGACTCTAAATTGAGCGTAGGTGTGAATGTGAGTGTGAATGGTTGTCTGTGTCTATGTGTCAGCCCTGTGATGACCTGGCGACTTGTCCAGGGTGAACCCCGCCTTTCGCCCGTAGTCAGCTGGGATAGGCTCCAGCTTGCCTGCGACCCTGTAGAACAGGATAAAGCGGCTACAGATAATGAGATGAGATGACATTCTATTCTGTTACTTCATCACTTACACACTGTATTCTATTGCATTCCATTTTCGCTGCGATTCTTCCATTTGTGTGCAAGTTCTTTTCTGCACACTTCCACTTCCACACACTTCAGTTATGTGTATTCTTCCCCAACCAACGTTCTTCAGTCACGCCCACAGCTCTCAACTTCAGAACGAAGGTGGTCTCATGAAAGAGGTGGGGTTTATTTAAAATGGAGTCACAACCTCGTGTATTTTGTCTGTTGGAAAAACATGGAGCAGAAACTTCTGCATTTACTGAGTGAATGCCACTGAAATGAATTCAAACCAAAAACCAGAATCTGAATTTTAAAGCTGTACTGCCTTTCAGATTTTTCAAGTGTAGGTCATAAAAAGAATTTTCCCCAATAACCAATTATTTATGTTTAGTGACTGAAAGCTACTGAATTCGAATCACAGACTTCCAATTTTATTAGTTTTTTTAAACAGAACAATTAATGACTTTATCTCCACGTGGCTCTAAATTCTCCGCTATTTTTTCCTGCTTCACCATGACCCGATACAAGATACTACGTCATGCATCACGTGGTGGGCTTTCCCCGTTCACGCAAGGCATTGTGGGATACAAATTTGAAACAGGAGAGAAAAATGGAGGATGTGAGTGTGCGAATGAAACGTGAAAGAGCGACTACAGTAACGGAAAGCGAGAAGAAAAGACGTTATGTTATATACGAAGGAAAGGAAACGCAGGACCAAACTAATAAATATGGGCACTCAGCGAGCACCTCGGTGTGATCAGCTGTTCGTTTAGCGACAGAATGATGGAACTGTCAGTGCACGCTCAAAGGGAAACCTGTAGATGGCAGTAATGCAACACTGTGGATGCCAGCTGCTGTAAAACCCAAAAGAAGAAGAAGGTAAACCTGCGCATGCGCACACGGACTTCCTCTGTCTGCTTGACTGCGTGAAGTGAGCGATTTCATGCACATTATTTGCTTTAATCCCCTCAAATTAAATAACTTCCCAGCCACAGAATGGCCTGATATTTTGTGAGATATTACAGAAATAAACATATATCACAATCACCACATTTCAGAGGGAACTAAATTTCACCGATTTTATGAAATCGAAAGGCCGTCTCGCTTTAAGAATAAATGAAATGGAGAGTTTAGCAATATCACAAATCACCACAAAGGAAGGAGATAAGCTTATATGTATGATATAAACTACCAAAAAAGTAAATTCATGAATAAAAATGCACTTTTGAGAAAAAGGTGAAACAGAATGCATGTTCCAGTGTCCACACTGGAGCTCATGCTGAGTAGATATGATTAAAAATGCTTCAGTAATTATTCATCATGGCTCACCAAAGTACTCTCTGTTAGCTAAACTGAATGAATGAATGGGTAACACACTGCTATTGGTCGATGTTGGGGTCAAGTTCAAGTCCAAATGACTCACATTTATAAATGGAAAATAAAGGTGATGATGGTGACGTTGGGTACATCGTGTGATGGCTTCATGGTCAACACGAAACCACTGGATGCTCTGTGTGTATCCAGATGAGGTTGGGATACTCATATCTGTCTTCTTTGTGATTGGCTCTTCTCTGTCTTTCCCACTTGTTCAGGAGTATAAACAGATGCACTGCAGGTATTTTAGTTAAAGATTGTTAGACATACCAGGAGGTTGGCCCTATTTGTACTCATCTTAAATGATATTTCTGTTTTATTCTAATTGAACTAATTATTTACCAGGCTTGTTCACAACACCATCTAATGTAAAATGTAATATACACTCACAAGCCACTTTATTAGGAACACCCTTACATCCATCTGCAGTTCTGTAATCAGCCGATCCCTCGACAGCAGCACGATGCATCAAATCACACAGATCCAAATCAAGAGCTTCAGTTAATGTTCACAATGTTCAAACATCAGAATGGGAAAATTGTGATCTCAGTTTTTGTATGACTTTCTCTCACTGTGGTATGGGTGTTGGTTTGATCCAGATGGGTGTTGGTTTGAGTATTTCAGAAGCTGCTGATCTCCTGGGGTTTTCACACACAACAGTCTCTAGAGTTTACACAGAATGGTGCAGAAAACAAAAAACACTGAGTGAGTGAGCGACAGTTCTGTGGGTGGAAACAAACGCCTTGTTGATAAGAGAGGGTCAGAGGGAAATGGACAGATTGGTCCGAGTTTTTTTCCAGGAAGGATATAGTAACTCATATAATCACTCTTTACAACCGCGGTGAGCAGAAAAGCATCTCAGCCTCTGAATGGTGCCGAGTCGGTAATCCGCTGAGGCTTGTTGCTCTTCCTGATCTGTAGTTTTTCTCTATTTAGCCTTTTTGGAGGTTTAATGAATGCTTTACTAGACTCTGTGTGTGTGTGTGTGTGTGTGAGATGATTGTACTCTAACTGAAATAGCTGCATGAAGGCCTGACGCATTATTTATCATTATATTATGATTAATAATCGGATAATTAATTATGTAGAAACCCGTTGCCATGGAAATCAGGTGTCTGATTATGAATGAATGACGTGTTTGTCTTTGAGTCAGTGTTGCTGATGGAAAGTTCTGGAGGTTCTTCATGACCAAACATCAAGGAACTTGATTCTGATACAATTGAGTCTTTAACAAGCCGTTAGTTAAACATTAAACTGTTGGTTATTTTAAAACTAATCTTCATCTGGGTGATCACAGGGACATGTGGGGATGTGGGATGGAACAGGATAGATAGATAGATAGATAGATAGATAATGTTGATATATTTACAATTAGTGTATTTGGTCTCTTATTTTAAACTATATTTTGATGTTTCTTTGCTCGTCCCTGAATAAATAACTTTTATATCGCAGCACTGTTGAATTCTCCAATCAGAATTTTCTCGAACAGCAGCTCTAACTGTAGCGCAGCTGCAAATCACAGGTTTATATTAATATTAATATTAATTAACTTGTTCGAATCCGTTATCGTTTCTATAGCAACAGCTCATTGAAATGGTGACTTTTTCTTTAAGGAGAAATGGAAGATGTTTCATGATGGAGCGAAGATATAAAGTTTATCTTCGAGTGGTGAATGTCTATGGGTGAATATCACTGAGCGGTGCCTTTTGCTGTCCTGGACATAAAACAAAACAAGTCATTTGCACTGTTGATATAATATAAAGTTAATTGATAAAGGGTGCATTGTACTGAGCTTCATGTGTTGCATTCACAAAACACCATTTCGTAGCAATTTACATTCATATTAAAGACTTTTTTCAGTTTTATGTGATAGGACGCATGCTATTTTGGCATGTCCCCTACACCACTCAGTAGATTTCAATATGAAAAAAAATATATATCATATTTGTTTTTCCTTAGATTTTCTTTTAAATTGTTATTTTGGTAAGTAATACCTTGCCCACTTCAAGGTCATTTATCATTTGGTAGTAAAAATAATAATTAATTTCATAAAAAATGAAAAGATTTTAGATGTCCCCGAAACAATTGTCCACCCTGTCGTATTGAGAAATCTGTCCCTTTAAGAAGAGGTCCTCTACTGCAGTGACATCACAACAACATTTTTTTCTCTACTCAGTGGCGGGACATTTAACTGCTGAGGTGAGTGTGTCTGATGACCTCTGTGTTGATCTTTGTTGTTGGTTTAAGTGTGTTTTCTTCACCTAACTAAGCTTACCATGTCCACCCTATCAGCATAATATTGAAGGATGTGTTAAATGTTTATTATTTACAAAATATGCAGGTTTATGTACATAAAATTCTCTTCAAGGACATACTAGCTAGTTAGCTAAGGACAGAGTGTAGTGACCTGAAATGCTAACTAATAGCTAAAAATGTCCACCCTGTCGTTCACTTAGCTCTGATAGGGTGGACATACATGCGACAGGGTGGACATTGCAGGTTATACTATGTGTGTATGGTATGTTTAATTTGAAATATTGAGGTGGAAATAAAAGAACATTTTAATAATAAATAGTCTAACGTAAGTTAGTGATTATTTACATTTGCATGTAATCTGTGCCTTCATTCAGGACATGCCTCTGAGTGCAGCAGAAGTTGCACGGCGGTATAGAGAATGCTGGCACTAATCAGACCAAATGGCGCCCTGAACAAATCGAGCCAAAACACACTGGACAATGGTGTGTCATAAGCTATGACGATGATGCATATCCAGGCATTATTCTTGAAGTAGAATCTGAGCAGAGTGTTTTAGTGAAGTGCATGGGCCGTAATGGTATTAATAAATTCTACTGGCCCAGCCCACGGGAAGACATCAACTGGTATGCAGACCAACAGATTATCTGTTTTATTCAGGAGCCACAACCCGTCAATAAACGCTCCCTACAAGTGGACAGGGAGTCATGGCTGTATGTTCAGGAGATCTTAAATGAATTGAATTGATATGAATTGAATTGAATCTCTTATGTTTTGTTTGTCTTGTGTCCTACTTTGTATTTCTTGTTAAAAAGACTAATGACCAAATAAAACAGAAACAATTTCATTTTAATAAATTTTCATGTTTTGCCAAACTTGATTAGCCTATGTGTCCACCCTGTCGTCTGCTGGTCCTCCCTGTCATGCACTGGTCCACCCTGTCATATTGATATTTTTAGATTATAATTAGTTTATCCTGTTAAATATTGTATATTTAATCAAATGTGTTCTGTAGTTAAGTTCAGGGCAATAACATGGAAGTAAGAATTCCATCCAAATATCACCGTTTTATCAAAATTGACGAAAACATATCTGCGGATGGTAAGAGTTCCTTTAAAATTGACAGTTTGCACAGAGTTTTATTAATTCATAATTTAAAAAATGAAATTAATAACCCTCAGTAGGAAAAGGGGACATTATACCTATCAGAAAAGTCTATTTTTATGTTACTATTATAATGAAAACACATTTTAACAGAATTGCATATGTCCATGACAGGGTGGACGCATTATATGGTTTACGCTCTAATTAATATCCCATAATTAATTTAAAAAATGTGCAGGAGCTCAGTAAATACTCATTTCATAATGTTGAATGTCAATTATTTCTAATGGGACCTAAAAAGAATGGGAAATTAAGATTTGAATTTATGGAAATCCTGGGCCTGAAAAGGCACTCCCCAATGATATTCACCCCTATATCACGAGTGAGTGAAGTGAACGAATGAAAATATTTTCAGCATGAGAAGATAAACTTCGTATCTTTGTGTCACTGTATAATGTTCTTTATATTATATGGACACATCCACAAAAAATACGCAAGTTAATGAAAAGAATTTTCATTTTGAACCGGTTTGCCATTTTGACAACACGTGTCTAGTCAGTGGGAAAACACTGGGAGTGACATCATCGGCGTGAAATATCAGGAATTATTATACATACAGGACGCTTTTTCAATGGAATAAAAAATGTGTTCTATTCCCTTCTAGCAGGTTTCATTCATTTGGTTTGATAGCATGCAATATTATCATATCGCTTGTCCTATGTGTATTATGTCACTCTACCCAATGGAGAATGAGTGTGCAATATTGTTACAATATTGCATGTTGTCAAGACAACATGACGTCACACGTCAGAGCTCATGCGAAGATCCAATGACAAAACTTTTCTGCTGCACATGCGCAGAATCATTTCTTAGTCTGCCGGGAAAGAAAGAAGACGAGGCTAATCCAGTGCTACTGTAAGGATTAGCTATGCTATAACTGAGCACTAAATAAATAAACTGAAACTAAAGATGCACTGAACACCCGAAAGGATACCAAAACTTCATTAGATGTTCTTCAGGCATATTTACAAGAGAAAAACATACCAACAGACATCGAAAAACTGGAAAAGAGACATGTCGGAGACGTAAAACTTCTGCATTAGCGAGCGACTGTGACAATTTGTAAACAAACATGGCCGCCAGGATTACTTTGTTAAAAGCCAAAGATTTTGAGAGAATTTTGGCTGCCAGGTCGCTCCATTGTGTATAGCTGTTGATGTTGATTTGAAAAGCAACAATAAATTACACAGGGAAAATAATAATAATAATAATAATAATAATAATAATCAGCTTGACTGCACTAGCATTAGCCTTTGCTGACACTACACCGGCTGGAAGCTAACTGGACTGCTGCACTAACAGCACCGAGTCATAGGTAAGCTAGCATTGGCCTTCAAGAATGCTGATATGAAGAGAGAGTGTATGTATGTATAATAATAATAATAAAAATAATAATGTCTGGCTTTTTTTCGTGGTCTATCAGATATATTCCATTCAGCGACTCGTCTTTGACTCGTTCATTATCATACTTGCTTAATGGAATATATCTGATAGACCACGAAAAAAAGCCAGACAATATTATTTAAATATTTCACTCAGATCTGCAATGGATTTCAAATGAAAAATGTGTTTTTCAACACGAGAAGATAAAGTTCATATCTTCAAGCCAACGTGTGATTTTCTTTTTATTATATTGACACATTCACAAACAAAACTTCCCCAAATGTATCAAAACATCAATTTATCATCGATTTCCTCACGAGTGACAGAGATTTATGCCACGGTTTTGGTTCTCCATGTCCCGGATGGAGCTGATATGAAAAATGAGTGGTTTATTTCCCAGTAAAACACCCGTGTCTGTATAATATGTGTTTGTGTATCGTCTCTGGAAGGAGTTTCCAGTGTCAGCACTGTGTAACAGTCCGAGGGAGAGCTGTAACTTTAAGGACAGATGAGTTTATGCTTCTTTGCGGTTTCTTAGTTACATTTCTTTTTTTTTTTTTTAACTTTGGCGTCTTATCAACCATCCACTGAGAGGAAAAAAAAGACAGACTGGTGAACTTTATAAGCTGCTATAATGTGAATGAGATCAGGAACTGACGTTCGATGACATTAACTATAACTATAAATGGATAAAAAGTATGGCACATCATTCTTTAATAAATAACTAATTGTTTGTAAATTGCTGTGGTGTCAGAGGAATAAAACAGCTGTTATTGTGGGGAAATAATCAACTCAGTGGTGGTAACAGGAACTCTGTATTGTCACACCAGCCTGTCGTTGATTATTTTCCTGGAACAGCATGTTGCATCGTGTCTTATTCCTGGCATTCTGTGCTACGCACTTCCTGGTTCCTGAGTTGTTTGCGACAAGTCTTTTTTCCGCGAGTGTTGGTGTTAATTACTAATCTTTATTTTTTCTACAAATAATTTTCCAGTATCCTCTTCATTTTTTTATTGTACTTTCACTTTCCCTTTTGTACTTTCCACTTTCGCTTGCCTTTTTCCATTTTTTTCGCTCTCTTTTTTCGGAAAAACGCCGAGACTGGAAGCTTTCTTTTTTTCTCCTCCTGTGTAAAGGCCACAAGCAGAGACCATCCACATTGGATCTGCTTTAATATCAACAGATCTTCGATTAAGGTACGTGAATCCTTTCATCATGGCACACCTTCAGCCTGTTCAGTGTGCTGAGTGCAGGATGTTTAGTCATTCTTCCTCCGTCACTAGCGATAGCTTTATTTGTGATAACTGCAGATTAGTTAGCTGTAGGTGCAATTAGTAATTAAGTGATCAATGTCATTAAATCAGTCTCATTAAATCATTAGATCAATCTCATTAAATCAGTCTCATTAATTAATACCATTAATTTTGGTGCTTAATAATAAATTACCAAACAGCTAAATTATGGTATATTCCAAATTATGATCACTTACCGTATTACATAACTCATATGCACCTTGGAATTCTTTTGAGATTGGATGGCTTCAAAAATATCGGTACAACAAATAAAAACACACAGTTTCAATAATAATTGAATTTATAACAATGATAAAAATTGAATAATAGCAGTTGAATACATTATATACAGATATGATATGGTCATATACTTGAGCGTGTGTGTGTGTGTGTGTGTGTGTGTGTGTGTGAGAGAGAGAGTGATTGGAATCTTATCTGAGGTATGTATGTGTGTGTTTGTGTTTTATCTGAGGTGTGGGGGTCACCACGTGTTTCTAAGGCCAAGTTTACATTAGACCGTATCTGTCTCGTTTTCTTCACGGATGCACTGTCCGTTTACATTAAAACGCCTGGAAACGCCGGGAAACGGGAATCCGCCAGCGTCCACGTGTTCAATCCAGATCGTGTCTGGTCCGGTGCTGTGTAAACATTGAGAATACGCGGATACGCTGTGCTGAGCTCTAGCTGGCATCGTCATTGGACAACGTCACTGTGACATCCACCTTCCTGATTCGCTGGCGTTGGTCATGTGATGTGACTGCTGAAAAACGTCGCGGACTTCCGCCTTGTATCACCTTTCATTAAAGAATATAAAAGTATGAAAATACTGCAAATACTGATGCAAATACTGCCCATTGTGTAGTTATGATTGTCTTTAGGCTTGCCATCCTTCCACTTGCAAGTGGTAAGTGACGCGCATACCCGATATGCACTGAGAGCACACACACAGCGGCTCAGTCCCGAATTACTGCTCATGCACTTCACTCGCGCGCTCTGTGAGCTGCGCAGGGCCGGAGTGCGCACCCTCCAGAGGGCACTCGCTGTTCAGGGCGGAGTGATTTGGAGCGCAGGATGCCTGCGGAGCCAAGCGTATCCGTGTATTGGCGTTGCTGTGTGCAGGCGAATCGTGTATTGGTGTTGCTGTGTGCATGTTAATCGTTTTAAAAACGTTAATCTGATGATCCGCTGATACGGTCTAATGTAAACACCACCTAAGTAGAACAAAAAAAGAGTTAGCTTTGGTAACTAACCCACGTGGTGGAGACAAAGATTAGCCTTGTGTTGCTAGCTAAGGTGTGTTGCGTGAGAGGCCTGTGGCCTACAACAAAAGAATTAGCTCTGATTGCTAATTCACTAGCTTATACATTCCTAAATCCACTGAAACCTTGATGAGGTCAAAATAATGTGTAATAATGAAATTAAAGTGTTAGAAAGGAATAGAAGAAAGCATGCAACAGCCTATCTATTAAAAACAACTGAGAGATCAAAACAAAATAGAACAATCATCAATTCAACACCCTAAGTGTTTACAGTGTACACAATTAAACCATTCCTGAGTTTAAATTCACACTACTTCATAAAACCAATTCCTAAGACTAGTCTTTTTGCCCAAATGCCAATCTTACTTCAGTATCTCGCATCTACGCAAGATTATGAGATGATGTTCCGAGACTTTTGGAGTTTCACAGTTGTGGAGGCCTCCGTGAAGCGCAGAGAATTTCTTGGTCCGACGCGTGGTCGTTCGTGATGAAAAGAAGTCTCTGATCAAACAATGTGCACAGCGCTTTAATTAGAAGGAATCCGGTCGCTTCTAATTTTAAATTAACTGCTTTGGGCTGCAGTCGTACGTACTTATAATGAACAAATGAAACCGGTTGTACTCTGAGTCAAAATCGCACGATTCTAGAGTTTACCGTGGCCAAAGGTAAGTAAAAGAAAAGCGCTAAATTCTGATTCTTGCCAGAAAAACATCTTTATCTGGGTTTGCTCGGCGGAGCGGATCTCTTTGTGCCTGCAGACGGCTGGTCCAGACGGAAAAGAGAAAGAGCGGAAACGTGTTCAGTTACTTATGGCTTCCCAGAGGATGTGACGTAGGTGATCCCGCCCAGGCGTGACGTAGGTCAACGCGGAAGCTGGTGATGGGAGTTGTAGTCCTGAAAGACAAGACAGGCAGTACCTACATAGCTCTCTGACAGAGAAGATTATAGTGTTAGAAGCGCGTGTCCAGGCTTTAGAGAAGGTCAGTGAGAATGAGAACAGTGTAGTTTCTGCAGAGGAAAGTCTGGATGCCCTAGGTGGAGTTAGTAATCCCCCAACTCCGGCATTAGAGCCCTTACAGCAGGGCGAATGGGTGACGACTTGGCGGCATAAGCGTAGAGCCAAAGCTATCACTGAGGCTTGCCCACGGGAGCACCACTCCTCTCCGTGTCATGTGTCGAACAGGTTTGCTCTCCTTAGTGATGCACCCGCTGAGAAACCTGAAAGAGCTCTGGTTATAGGGGACTCTATCATACGGCACATGAAATTACCTCAGCCTTTAGGGGCACCAGCAGCTTTAGTCAGGTGTATACCGGGAGCCAGGGTGCCGGACATAGCAGGTAACCTTAGGGTCCTAGGCAAGCACAGGTTCTCAAAAGATAGTTATCCATGCAGGAGCTAATGATATACGTCTTGGTCAGTCTGAGAATAGAATAGAGTAGAATGCCCTTTATTGTCATTTTACAATCAATTGTATAACGAGATTAGAAGCTTCTCCCTTTCCAGTGCAAAAAAGTATAAAAGAGAAAAAAAACTCAAATAAAACAAAACAAAAAAAGCCCCTTAAATCCTAACAAACATTACAAAAATTTAAATACATATAAAAGTGTCTTATATCCAAGTATGAATATGGATGGGCTATGTACAGAATAAATAAATTATTTGTATTGCACAGAATGTGAGAGCAGCAGTGACAGTGACAGATGTTTTGCATAATGTCGACATTATATTTGTTTCCTCTCAGAGTTCAGTATGGTGATGGCTCTTGGGAAGAAGCTGTTTTTCATTCTAGTAGTCCTTGTTTTAATACATCTGTAGCGCTTCCCAGAAGGAAGCAGCTCAAACAGGCAGGATGTGAATTGTCCTTAATGATGCGCCGAGCTCTGCTGATGCACCAGGTGGTGTATATGTCCATCAGGGAGGGGAGAGGGCAGCCGACAATCCTCTGCGCTGCTGCGACTGTCCTCCGAAGCCTCCCTCTGTCTGCAGCAGTGCAGCTCCCGTACCAGGTGGACAAGCAGTACGTCAGCAGGCTTTCAATGGAGGAGCGGTAGAAGGCCAGCAGCAGCTTCTGGTCTAGATTGTTCTTCCTGAGGACTCTCAGGAAGTGTAGATGCTGCTGAGCCTTCTTTATAACAGTGGAGATGTTGATTGTCCAGGAGAGGTCGTCAGAGATCTGGACTCCCAGGAATCTGAAATCATGAACCCGCTCCACACACTCGCCATTGATGTAGAGGGGGAGGTGGTCACTTTTCTTCCTCCTGAAGTCCACAATGATCTCCTTTGTCTTTGTGGTGTTTAGAGCCAGGTTGTTTACTGAGCACCAGGTCACGAGCCTCTGAACCTCCTCCCTGTAGGCTGTCTTGTCTCCATCTGAGATCAGCCCAACCACTGTGGTGTCGTCAGCAAATTTGATGATCATGTTGTTGCCGTGAACTGGACTATAGTCATAGGTGTAGAGAGAGTACAGGAGGGGGCTCAGCACGCAGCCCTGTGGTGAACCGGTGCTCAGTGTATGTGTGGAGGAAAGATGGGGGCCAAGTCTCACAGTCTGGGGCCTGTTGGTCAAAAAGTCCTTAATCCAGGTGCATATGAGAGGGGGAGGCCTAAAATGTCCAGCTTTGTGATCAGAGTGTCCGGGATGATTGTATTAAATGCCGAGCTGTAGTCTACGAAGAGCATTCTTGCATAGCTCTGCTGCTGTTCCAGGTGGCTCAACACAGCGTGCAGAGCTATGGCGATGGCGTCCTCTGTAGATCTGTTTGCCCGGTATGCGAACTGGTGGGGGTCAAGTGTGTGTGTGTGTGGGGGGGGGGGGGGGGGGGGGAAGACAGTCTTTGTGCTGGAGGACCAGTCTCTCAAAGCACTTCATAATTACTGGGGTGAGGGCAACAGGGCGGTAGTCATTGAGGCTGGTTGTGGGTGACTGTTTTGGGATGGGAATTATTATGGCTGACTTCAGGCAGGTAGGGATGACTGCTTGGGCCAATGAGAAGTTGAAGATCCTGCAGAGGATGTAGGACAGTTGGTGGGCATATGCTCTGAGCACTTTGCCAGGTACTCCGTCCGGACCGGCAGCCTTCCTGGGGTTCACTGCCTGGAGCACACGCCTCACCTCCTGCTCTTCGACAATGAGTGGAGGGGTGCTGGGATCTGATGGGGGTGGGGGCAGGGCTAGAGCAAGTGAGTGTCGCTGCGGAGATTCGAAGCGAGCAAAGAAGTAATTGAGCTCCTCTGCCAGCGACTTACTCAGGACTCCTGATGTCACATCACCGCCTCTGAAGTTGGTGATGTTCTGTATGCCCTGCCACACCTCTCGTGGCCTGTTGCTGGCGAGATGGGACTCCATCTTCCTCTTATAGTCCACTTTGGCTTTTTTAATCCCTTTCTTCAGGTCAGCTCGAGTCGTGCTATAAAGGACTCTGTCGTCTGACCTGAAGGCAGTGTTGCAGGCCTTGAGGAGTGAGCAAACCTGGCTGGTCATCCAGGGTTTCCGATTTGGAAAAACTCCGGTGGTTTTGTCCACAGATACAGTTCCCATACAGAACTTGATGTAATCCAAAACTGTCTCTGTAAACGTTTCCAGGTCCTGATGTTCAAATAGGTCCCAGTCTGTGTGTTGAAGGCAGTCCTGGAGTTCACTGAGTGCATTCTCAGGCCAAGTTGTTACAGTCTTTGTGATGGGCCTGGATCTGCGTCTGAGGGGGGTGTATGCAGAGATGAGAAGCAAGGAAAGATGGTCTGACTGTCCGAGGTGGGGGAGGGGCATGGCTCTGTAACCGTGTTTGATGTTGGAATACACGTGATCAAGAGTCCTTTCCCCTCTTGTTGGGTACTTCGCATGCTGGTGAAACTTCGGGAGTACAGTCTAAAGATTGGTCTTATTAAAGTCTCCAGCTATAATGTGAACGCCATCAGGGTGGGCCCACTGCTGTTCATTGATGGCGTTCAGCAGGAGAGAGAGCGCTGCGCTAGCATTAGCATCTGGCGGGACATAAACAGCAGTGACAATCACTATGGTTATCTCTCTCAGGAGAAAATAAGGCCGACATCTTACAGACATGTACTCTATGTCGGGGGAGCAGTGCTTCGCTATAATACTGCTGTTGTTGCACCAGTCCTCATGCATGTAAATACAGAGCCCCCCACCTCTACTTTTGCCGGAGTCCTCAGTCCTATCCCCGCGGTGCAGGGAGCGGCCAGCTAGCTGCACGCTAGCATCGGGGATCTTCGGGTTCAGCCAGATCTCTGTAATAATGAGGGCACAGCAGTCTTGAATGTAGCAATTTCCCACAAGTTGTAGTTCCAGATCCTCCATCTTGTGGGTGAGAGATCTGGCGTTGGTGAGATATAGGCTCGGCAGGGGTGGCTTGTGCGGTTGGTTCCTTAGCCTTAGCAGGAGGCCAGACCTGCGACCTTGCTTCTGCTTCCTCTCCCTCCTTCGCAGCTTTCCAGACCTGACAACAAACCACGGAGAATCCGGTGGTCTTGCTAGCTCGTCCGGGATGTTGTGACTGAATTGAAATTCCCTCGTAAGGGCAATCTTATATCGGTAGCCAATATCTACGAGGTCCTGGTGGCTGTAGTGGTGTACCGCTGAAACGAAAATACACAAAGTCCACAAACAAACATACAAAAGACGTAAAAAAAAAAAAAAAAAAAAAAAACCACACTGAAGGGGAGAGCCATGAGCCACTGCATCTGAGCACGCCGCCATCTTGGTTGCCAGATCTGAGGTTACTAAGAGTAACTTTGTAGAGGTGTTTAAATTAGTGAAGGCGATGTCCGATGCTGTAGTATGCTCTGGCCCCATCCCAATGCGGCATGGTGATGTAGCTTACAGCAGGTTATGGTCACTGAACTGCTGGTTGTCCAGGTGGTGCTCTGAAAACAGTGTGGGTTTTATAGATAATTGGGCTAATTTTGAGGGCACTGCTGGCCTGTTAGGGTGGGACGGTATCCATCCCACTAGGGAAGGTGCTGCTCTCATTTCCTGTAGCACAGGTCATAGTCTCAGAACAGGCCTAGTTAATTTCTGACAATCCAGAGCCAAGGCCAGGGAGCAGATAAACAGGCTAAACTGACTGTCTGCTAGCTGCACAGAGTCGTCACTCAGGGTCCACTACATCGAGACTGTGTCTGTTCCCCGAGCTCAACAAAAAAGTAGAAATACCCAGAGTTTGCTCCAGTAACCTAATCAATATAAAATTAGATCATACTGACTGTACAGCCACCGCCAGCACCTTTGATCTAAAGGTGGGGCTATTAAATATTAGATCTCTTACATCTAAAGTGCTAATGGTTAATGAACTCATTACTGATCAGGAGTTTAATGTACTGTGTTTAACTGAAACATGGATTAAGCCAAATGAATATATAGCATTAAATGAAGCAAGTCCTCCTGGATACAGTTATATACACCAGCCTCGTCTAACTGGCAGAGGAGGAGGCATTGCGGTTATTTATAATGATTATCTAGGTGTAACACACAAACCTGGTTATAAATTTAATACATTTGAAGTTCTTCATACTCAATGTATGTAGCCTCGAAAAATAAGTCTACCCAGTTAATTCCGTTACTTATTATTTACAGGCCCCCGGGGCCATATTCTGAGTTTCTTTCTGAATTTGCAGATTTTATCTCAGATCTGGTTATTTCCTTAGACAGAGCTTTAATTGTCAGAGATTTTAATATTCACTTCGATAACCCAGAAGACCCTTTGAAAACAGCGTGTATGTCCATTTTAGGACCGAACCATAATGGTGGTCACACCCTCGATCTAATACTAACATTCGGGTTAAACATAGTCATACTTCCACAGTCTGAAGTTATGTCAGATCATTATCTCATCTAATTCAAAATATGTCTGAGTAATAATATATGCACCTCACCACGCTACTGTATTAAACGTACATTCACGTCAAAGCACAGAGCTTTATAAATGATCTCCCAGAGTTATCAACTTTGACTGGGTCACTGTCAGGCCCTGCAGAACTTGATCAGGCAACTGAATGCTTAGAGTCAATGTTCCGCTATACTTTAGATAATGTAGCTCCTCTTAAAAGGAAAATGATCAGAGACAAAAAATTAGCACCCTGGTATAATGATGACACTCGCACTTTAAAACAGACCACTTGAAAATTGGAACGTAAATGGCATCAAACAAAAGTGGTAGTGTTCAAATTAGTGTGGAAGGAGAGCTTCCTGAAGTATAGAAAAGCTCTTAGTGCTGCGAGATCATCATATCTCTCCTCCCTAATAGAAGATAAAAATAATCCTAGATTCCTATTTAATACTGTAGCAAAATTAACCAGGAATAAGTCCACTATAGACACATGCACACCTGCAGTATGCAGTAGCAACGACTTCATGAATTTTTTTAATGACAAAATTGAGAATATCCAACAAAAAATTCAAACTACTAATTTAAGGTCAATGTAAGTGACCCTGTAGTTAACAATATAACTGTATCAGATCAGCAATTAGAATGTTTTACTCCCCTGAAAGAAACTGAATTACTTTCATTAATCTCGGCATCAAAAGCCTCAACTTGTGTACTAGATCCCTTACCTACACGTCTATTCAAACAGATAATACCGCAAGTAATTGAACCGCTTCTAAAAATAATAAATTCTTCTCTTACGATCGGCTATGTACCCAAATCCTTTAAACTAGCAGTTATCAAACCCCTGATTAAAAAACCTGACCTTGATCCCTGCCAGCTGTCCAATTATCGGCCAATATCAAACCGCCCCTTCATCTCCAAGATCCTTGAAAAAGCTGTGGCACAGAAGTTATGCTCATATTTACATAGGAATAACATCCATGAAATGTATCAGTCAGGATTTAGACCTCATCATAGCACAGAGACAGCTCTGGTTAAAGTAGTAAATGACCTACTGTTGGCGTCTGATCAGGGCTGTGTCTCGCTGCTTGTGTTGCTTGACCTTAGTACAGCATTGATATCATTGATCATTCCATTCTTCTGGATAGACTAGAAAATGTTGTGGGAGTTAAGGGAACGGCCCTCTCCTGGCTCAGCTCTTATTTAACTGATCGCTATCAGTATGTTGATATAAATGGTGATATTTCTAGACATACTGAGGTAAAGGTTGGTGTTCCATAAGGTTCTGTCTTGGGTCCACTGCTTTTTTCCTTTTATATGTTCCCTCTGGGTGATGATATTCGTAAACATGGTATTAGTTTCCACTGTTATGCTGATGACACACAGTTGCATGTTTCTGCAAAACCTGATGAGAGACACCAGCTTAATAGAATTGAGGAATGTGTAAAGGACATTAGACACTGGATGCTTATTAACTTCCTTCTGCTTAACTCTGACAAGACTGAAGTACTTGTACTCGGACCACATGCAGCTAGAAGTAAGTTTTCTGATTACACAGTAATTCTGGATGGCCTTTGTTTCTTCACGTGCAGGAGTAAAAGACCTCGGAGTGATTATTGACCCCAGTCTTTCATTCGAAACTCACATTTCAAGAAAAACAAGATGGCGCAGGTGAATGCGTCGCAGGCGGCAAAGACAGAAACTGGTAAGCGCGGTTTGTTGGGCTCCGCGCTGGAAGTTCTGTTTCTACTTGCCAATATTCTACATATCAACTTTCTACATTTATGTAAGAAAAACAACTCGCCGCCTCGACCCAGAGTGAGTAGTTTTAAAAGGTATGGACTGATTTCTGGCAAACGCCGTCACTATCTGAAGCTACTAAGTAACATACCAATACTACTCACCTGTGCATACCTGATGCTGGTGCCTCTGTTTAAAAGACAACGTTTTCCTACTCATGATTTAAGTGCGGACTTACGGCTTCCAATAAACCCTAGCCTACAGTCGTTTGGTTTTGGTAGTCATGTCATCTTCACCTGCATATTTAAAAATGGCCAGACACGAACTTGCAAGCTAGGTCACAAGAATGCCAAATACACTCGGAACAATAAACGTGCTTGGATAAAGACTGTTTTAACTCACGCTTTGCTGCTCTTGCTGGCGGGTGATATCCAACTGAATCCGGGACCCAGCGACGCCCTATACTCGAGCCTCAGCTGCGGACCCACATCCCCCAAGCTGCATGCCGTGGGGGAGCACTCCATGAGCGAGAATTTGATCACGGGCAGAGTTGCCGAATGTTCTATCGTGGTTCCCGACCTTGCGACGGGATCCTTGGGCCTCAAGGCAGAAACGAACTGTCTTGAACAGCAGGGTGTTGGGATGGTAGCCGGAGACGAATTGTGACCTGAGGACTCGGTCTGCTCGTTGCCAACGGAGACGTGTGGATGTAACCGCATGATCCATAAAGGCACTGGACCCAAATGGAAAACGCATAAAAACTGCATAAAGCATATACTTAACAAATTAATGATTAAACGAACAAATATCTTCCATACAGTAAATTATGCCAAAGTTATATGGGACCCTTCTGCCAAACCAAGGGGTATATTTGGGGGGCATCTCAACATTAGAAGCCTCCTCCACAAATGCGACGAAATTAAAACATTACTGTTGGATTCAAACTTGGACTTATGTCTCACTGAAAGCTGGCTTCATAGCAAGATTTTAACTTCTATTATTGATGTGCCAGGATATAAATGTTTTAGAAAAGACAGGGAAGTTGGTAGAGGGGGTGGTGTGGTTGTTTATATTAGGGATTCCTTCAGATGTGCTGAAATTGAATTTGACCTTGACGAGCTTGAATGCCTTGGATTAAATGTTTATCTATCCCCGGAGATGCATTTTCGCATCTTGGTTGTATATAACCCGCCAATATATGATGGAACTTTTTATGAAAAATTAGAGAAAATACTTAAAGCCATTACTTATAAAACAGAGGTGATAATATTCGGGGATTTTAATATTAATTGGGCTGATAAGAAAGCCAGAGGTAAACTGAAAAGCACCATGTCTAAGCTCAACTTCAGTCAAGTAATTAAAGGGCCGACACGAATTACTAGATCGACTCAATCACAGATAGACTTAATATTTACAAATAGGACTGAGCGAATAATAAAAACTTTTAATCTTATAACGGGCTTGTCAGATCATAATATGATCTTGGCAGCTAGGAAGTGGACCAAAAAACGTTTTGCCAATTACAGTCTAAATATAGGATTACCAAACGCTGACAAACTTATAATATCCAAGCAAGCTCTACCAATTTTGCAACGTCAATTAAGTGAAGCAACTTGGGACGATGTGATGCAGAACACAGACATGAACACATGTTGCAATGAATTTATGAATGGCATCAGTAAAATAATGTCTAAATTTCTCAAGCTGGCCAAAAAATCTAAAAGGAAAAATTCCCTTCCGTGGGTGGACTTATCAATTAGACAGCTCATGAAACAACGTGATCTTGCACTTAAAGTGTGTTTAAAGAGCCGGACAAACACTGCCCTCGCACAATATAAAGGACTCCGTAAGAGAGTCACTAAAGAATTGCGCACAGCTAAAGCAACGTATTATATCACACTTTTAACGGAGGCTAAGGGCAATAGTTCACTTATTTGGAAACAAATGAAAACCTTAATACAACCACAGAAAGCACAAAGTATCATACAGGAACTAAAAATAGGGAATGAAACTATAGCAGACAATGGAGAAATTGCGCAAGTACTAAACAACTATTTTGTTGGGTCAGTTGAGGATATAGCCAGAACTTTTAAGACAAGTGTCTGGTCTGGCCCAGCTATAGCTGCAAAGACAGGTCAACTGCTAGAACTCAAACAAATATCAAAAAGTCAAGTCGTAAAAATAATCACTAAGTTAAAAACTACCTATTCCAAAGACCTTTTTAATTTAGATATAGTTTTAATAAAAACACACGTTAATGCACTAGCTGAGCCGCTAACCCACTTGGTAAACACCTCCATAACAAGTGGGATGTTTCCTGAAGCCTGGAAACAAGCAAAGGTTATTCCTATATTTAAATCTGGTGCAGCAGACCAAGTGACCAATTATCGGCCCATCAGCATCCTGCCTGCTCTATCTAAGATCCTGGAAAAGGCAGTTGCCATACAACTAATGGAACACCTAGATGGTAATAAATATTTACATCCATTACAATTTGGTTTTAGAGCAAAATTCTCCACAGAGAGTGCTAACTGCTTCCTCCTGGAGCAAATTAAATCGTCTATAGATAAAGGTAACCTGGTGGGGGCTGTATTTTTAGATCTTAAAGCATTTGACACGGTAAATCATAACATTTTAATATCTAAACTTGCTAATTATAATTTAACAGAAAAGACAGTGGCCTGGTTTAAATCATATCTCACAAACCGTGAACAATGTGTTGCTATCAGCAATGCAAAGTCTTCATTTCAAATAATTAAAACTGGCATTCCACAGGGTTCGGTATTAGGACCGATACTTTTTAGTATGTTTATAAATGACCTCCCTGACTCCTGTCCAGAGGCAGGTTTTCAAATGTATGCAGATGATGCGGTTCTATATGTTCATGGGAAAACAGCTGCTGCAGTATCACACAAATTAAATGAACAACTGGAGGCTGTAGCTCACTGGCTAAACAAATCATGTCTAGCGCTAAATGTAAGTAAAACAGTGTCAATGTGCTTTTCCTCTGGAAGGTGCCCCACACCAACTACCTTAAATATCAATATCTATGACAAACCAATTAGTCAGGTTACAGAGGTCAAATACTTAGGACTGATATTGGATGAACATCTCAAATTTGACAAACACGTTAAGAAGATCAGTAAAACAGTTAGACTGAACTTATACACTTTCAGACTAATTAGAGATTGTTTATCATTTGAAGCAGCCAACATATATTTTTATTCAATGATTCTCTCATACCTTGGCTATTGCATAACTGCATGGTCACAGGTAGGTCTTTCAGCAGTAAGACCTCTGGAGAGACTCTATAACCGCGCATTGAAAACCCTAGGTAAGAGGCCAATAAGAGCTCATCACTGTGATGTCCAGCGGGACCTGAACATGCTAAGTTTTGATAATTATATTGCTTTGTCAAATATTAACTTGATCTATAAATGCCCGCATGGCCAAGCCCCTCAAATGCTCTGTGACCTTATCTAACCAATGCAGGTTGCTGGGCGGTCCACCAGGGGTGCTGTAGCAGGGAACTGTAGGATACCCCACCGTAAAACATCCTTTGGTCAGTCCTCATTCCTAATAAAAGGACTACATTTATGGAATAGTTTGCCCCCTGAAATCAAGGCCATTAATAGTCATGGGTGGTTTAGGAGTCAGATGAAGGAGTTCCTAAAAAGTAACCAGGTATGTAGCCATGTGTGAATATGCATGTGGTGTAGGTAGGTAATGTCTGACCATTTTTATTAATATTACTAATTCTGGGCGGCACGGTGGTGTAGTGGTTAGCGCTGTCGCCTCACAGCAAGAAGGTCCTGGGTTCGAGCCCTGGGGCCGGCGAGGGCCTTTCTGTGTGGAGTTTGCATGTTCTCCCCGTGTCCGCGTGGGTTTCCTCCGGGTGCTCCGGTTTCCCCCACAGTCCAAAGACATGCAGGTTAGGTTAACTGGTGACTCTAAATTGAGCGTAGGTGTGAATGTGAGTGTGAATGGTTGTCTGTGTCTATGTGTCAGCCCTGTGATGACCTGGCGACTTGTCCAGGGTGTACCCCGCCTTTCGCCCGTAGTCAGCTGGGATAGGCTCCAGCTTGCCTGCGACCCTGTAGAAGGATAAAGCGGCTAGAGATAATGAGATGAGATGAGATTACTAATTCTATATTTAATGGATGAATGGATATGTGGATGGACATTAACATATGGTTAGTTATGTATATTGGCTGTATTTTAGATTGAATGAATGGCCTGGATGAATGGATAGGCTGCTCTTTAAAATAAAAATAGTTTTTTATATATTATTTCAAAAGCCCTTCTAGGGACGGGCATTGGAAATTAGCCTATGGCTATAAATGCTATGATGCCTACTGTTAGGCTGTTGCACAGCCTGCATGATATGTATCTGTCCCTATCAAATAAACCATAACTAACTAACTAACATTGATAACATTACCTGGATAGCTTTCTTTCATCTCAGAAATATTGCTAAGATAAGAAATTTAATGTCACTACATGACGCGGAAAAACTAGTTCATGCTTTCGTTACCTCCAGGTTGGATTATTGTAATGCCTTACTGTCTGGATGTTCCAATAAGTGCATAAACAAGCTCCAGTTAGTTCAAAATGCAGCAGCAAGAGTCCTTACTAGAACTAGAAAATATGACCACATCACCCCTGTCTTATCCACACTGCATTGGCTCCCAATCAAATTTCGTATTGATTATAAAATACTACTATTGACCTTTAAAGCACTAAATGTTCTCGCACCACAGTACCCGAGTGAACTTCTGCTCCTCTATGACCCGCCACGCCTACTTAGATCAAAAGGTGCAGGCTATCTGCTGGTACCTCGTATAGTGAAGGCTACATCAGGGGGCGTAGCCTTTTCTTACAAAGCTCCACAGTTATGGAACAGCCTTCCAAGTAGTGTTCGGGAATCAGACACAGTCTCAGCATTTAAGTCTTGGCTGAAAACATATCTGTTTAGTCAAGCCTTTTGTTAGTGGTGTTTATGAGGTAAAGGTGTAGATCTGGAGGGTCCTCAGATAGTGTGTTTTGGTAAACTGGGATGTATGGATGCTGTCAGTCCCTCATTCGCTTGCTCACTCGAGTTTGTTGACGGTGTAGTGGCTGCTGCTTTATGTCCCGGGGCTCCCTCATGCCTGTGTTACCTTCTGGCTCTCCCCTTTTAGTTATGCTGTCATAGTTAGTTGCCAGAGTCCCTGCTTGTACTCAGTGCAATCTGTATACTGTTCCTACTTATTCAAGTGACATTGGGCATACCCAACAACCTGTGTTTTCTCTCCCCCCCCCCCAAATCTGTCCCTCTGAGTTACATGTCGGTCCTGGGATTGAGGTGCTGAACCTCTTCTGTTCCTCGGACCTGCCTGATCCATCCTGGTGCCCTGTGTCTGGTTGGAGTCT
The DNA here is from genome assembly GCF_027579695.1 of Neoarius graeffei. NCBI lineage: Eukaryota > Metazoa > Chordata > Actinopteri > Siluriformes > Ariidae > Neoarius > Neoarius graeffei. Next base: position 91,202,152 of record NC_083578.1, read on the forward strand.
CATCACATCGCTCCTGTGGAGGACGGCCCCATGTGGACAGTTGAAAGTCACACCTGGAAGACGCTCTGGACTCTTACAGTTATGCTTTTATGGCTGAGGACTACAGTTGATTTGCTAACTTTAGGACTGCAGTTGTGAGTGTCAGTTTCAATTCAGATCAAATTCAAAGGGTAGATGTTGTATAGTTGTTGTCACATGCTTATCTTAAAACACTGTTCAGCTGTTGTTCATACCTTGTTCAAGATGGTGGAAGATGTTCAAGATGGAGGCAAACAGGTAAGCAGGTCGCAAGCAGGTAAGTAGCAAGCAGGCAGAGGGAGAGAGGCAATGGCAGGCAAGCAAGCAAGGAGAAGGGGACAATGGCAGGCAGGCAAGCAGGTGGCATACAGTGAAGTAAATCCAAATTGTTTGTAATTCCAAATAAGGCTAGGTAATCCAAATATAATGGTTCAAAATAAAGGGTTCAAAGAAGTAAAACTATAGTATTTGTTTTCCAAGTTCAATGTTTCTAAATCCCAAAAGATACAGGCTTAAAGCGGTAAAAACTATATCACTACAACATCTTCCTTTGTCTAACTGAGACTGACTACCAAGTGGGAGGCAGCCATCTTTACCTGGTCAGGTGACCAAAGGCTGTGTCAAAAAAGTCCATGGCCCAAGGCCAGCAAATCTTAACCAAAGCAAGAGTCTAAACTAAGGAAACTAAATTTGGCTCCAACATATCCGGCCCCTTATAGCTACCACGTGTGGCTATAACAAAAACATTTACAATGGAGCCAATTTTCAATAAACAATAAATTCAATTTCTAAATTCTAGTTCTAAGTTTTGATTCCAATTATAATATAAATGTATGCAAGTAGTGTATGAATGTAGTGCAAAGGGAAGCATGTGCGCATGTCAAAAGTCTTTGTTCAATGTTGACTGTCGGCCTTCACCAACAGGTAGATCTTGCTGATGGGCCTTAGGATCTGGTTAGTTTTAGTTTGCAATCTCACAGAACGAACGAGGCCCTTAGAATCCGCTATGGCTTCAATTACTCTTCCGATCACCCATGAGCCTCGCGGTGCTGTAGAACCAGCTACAACTACTATGTCTCCCACACAGAAATTGGGCCTGATGCGGGACCATTTGGATCGTTCTTGCATGAGTGGAACATATTCCTGTATCCACCGTGTCCAGAAAAGATCTGTGATATACTGTATTTCTCGCCACCGCCTTCTGGCGTATACATCTTCCTGTTGAACGTTCCTGGTGGAAGCACGGGCTGGACCTTAAGCTGCAGTAGGTGACTAGGCGTCAGTGGTTCCAAGTCATTGGGGTCATTGGAAACGGTTGTCAAAGGACAGCTGTTTAGGATGGATTCAACTTCGCACATCACTGTGACTAGACCTTCATCATCCAAAGACTGCTGGTTTGTGATTGAGGATAATATCCTTTTAACCATTCTTATTATGCGCTCCCAGATGCCTCCATGGTGGGCACCGGCTGGAGGATTGAACGTCCACTTGACACCTTTCTGGATGAGACTGCGCTCAATTTGATCCATGTTCCAATGTTTCAGTCCGTCCCGTAGCTCCTTTTCAGCAGAGATCAAATTAGTTCCATTGTCTGACCTTAATTCTCTTACTTGGCCTCTTCTGGATATGAAGCGTCTGAACACATTCACACAGGAGTCTGTATCCATCGAGTGTGCTACTTCCAAATGGACTGCTCTAGTAGTGAGGCAAGTAAATAGCACACCATATTGCTTTGCCATGCCCTCTTCTCACCTCTATTGGTCCAAAGTAATCCACTCCAACATGTGAGAATGGAGGGAGGTCAGGAATCAAACGATCAATTGGCAGATCGGCCATCTTTTGTTCACCTGCACATGCATAGTTCCGCCTGCAGGGGACACAATTGTTCACAGTTTTCCTCACAAGAGAATTTGCACAAGGAATCCAATATTTTTGCCTTAAGCTTGCCAAGATGTGATTTCTGCCACAATGCCCAACCTGCTGATGGATGTGTCGAAGCAGAAGCTCTGAAACGTGATGCCTCTTAGGCAAAATAGCTGGCTGTTTCTGCTCCTCTGGCATAGTCATCCTGCTCAGGTGGCCACCAACCCTCAATATGCCATGGTCAAGGACTGGGTCCAGTCTGAAGATGGAGCTTTTCCGGTTGACATTCCTTCCATTGCGCAGGCTTGCCATCTCATGCGGAAATCCTTGATTTTGGCAGAACTTTACAATGACTTCTTCTGCATCTTCTAGGTCTTGAATAGAGAGTGCCATGGGGCCAGCCTTGACTGCCTTTAAGGCCCCCTTTCTTTTGAGAACACGTTAGGTAAGCAAACTCTTCAGCTTTAAGGCCCAGGCAACGGCTCTTCTGAGCTTATTCCAGGTTGAAAAGTAATTCAATAATGCACTAGTGGGATCATGGCAACTGGCAACAGTGGCATGGACTTCAAGAACTTCTGTCCTCAACTCTGAGTCATCTGGAGGAATCGCAAGGTCGACAGGTGAGTTGGGCCAGTTTTTGGGCAAGTCTTTCAGAAACTTAGGGCCATAGATCCAGTTGTTGCTTTTCAGGAACTCTGCAGCATTTAATCCGCTTGACGCATAGTCTGCAGGATTCAGTTTTCCAGGAATGTGTTTCCACTGTGATACATCAGACATACCCCTGAATGCGTTTACACGATTTGCAACAAAGGTTTGAAATCGTCTGCTGTCACTCCTTTCGTACTTCAAGACAGTTGTACTGTCTGTCCAAAACACGGATGGTTCCAGTTTCAACTCATCTATGAGCATCCGGTCTATATGAACTGTCAGTACTGCAGCGGTCAGCTCAAGACGTGGGATTGTCATCAACTTCAATGGTGCCACTCTTGATTTCCCCATCACAAACTTCACATGCACCTGCTCCTGACTGTTGACTAACCTCAAGTAGGTCACCATGCCATATCCGACTTCACTTGCATCACAGAAGTGGTGTACTAATTGTGTACATTCAACCCTTCCAAACTTCTTTGGTTTGAAACTGCGGGTGATGTTAAAGTCTGTGAGAGTCTCAAGGCCCTGCAGCCAACGTTTCCAGGATTGTGCATAAGTATTGGGTATGTCTTCGTCCCAGGTAAGGTTAAGCCTGCAAAGTTCCTGGAGCAGATGTTTTGCTGGAAAGGTCACTGGGGCAAGAAATCCTAGCGGGTCATACATTGAACTGACCACAGATAGAATGCCTCGCCTGGTGCATGGTTGTTCTTTGAGAGCCACGTGGAACTTGAAGACATCATCTTCTGCACACCAGTGCACACCAAGGGCCCTTTCCAGTGGCAGGTCTTCCAAGTCTAGGTCCAAGTCCTTCACTCCCTTAGCCATTTCACATTCAGGAATGTGGGCCAGGACAGCTCGGCTGTTACTGGACCACTTGGTGAGATTGAAACCTCCTGCCGCACAAAGAGCCTTCAATTCCTTGTACAGATGAATGGCATCGGTCTCTGTATCCATGGACTTCAGCAAATCATCAACAACAAAAAAAAGTTGTTGAGGACCGTGTTCACTGCATCAGCTGAAAAGCTGTTTTTGTGGTCCTCAGCAGTCCTCCTCAAGGCATAACTGGCACAACTAGCTGATGTTGCTCCAAAGATGTGAACGGTCATCCTGTATTCCATGAGAGGCTGAGATGTGTTGCCATCTTCCCACCACAAGAAGCGCAAAAAGTCAACATGCTCTGGCGGTATCTTCACCTGATAATACATCTTCTCCACATCCGCCAGTATGGCCACATTCCCATGACAGAAACGTAGCAGGACGCCAATCAAGGAGTTTGTGAGATTTGGGCCCTTCAGGAGTTCACTGTTGAGAGATGTTCCTTGGTAAGATGCGGAGCAGTCAAAAGCCACTCACAAGCTTCCCTTTTTGGGGTGATGTACTCCATGATGGGGTATGTACCAGCCTTTGCCATTCTGTAATGCCACTTCCTTTTTGGGCACGAGTTCAGCATGTCCACATTTCAACATAGCGTTCATGAAGAGTGTGTATTCTTCTTTGAAGATAGTGTTCCTCCCAAACTTCCGCTTCAAAGACTCTGCCCTTTGCTCTGCCATCAGCCAGTTGTTGGGCATTTTGGGATCCCCTTTAAATGGCAGCGGCAACTGATAGCGTCCATCTTGTAGTTTTATGGAGGTGTTCATTATTCCCAGAAATCTCAGATCCTCTTGAGACATTTCTTCCTTCTCATATGCACTCTCAGGAAAGTCATGGTTGAATTGCTGAACCAGAAGGTCACGTACAGTTTCCACAGAAATCCGATGGCTGTAAACATATGGTTTACCTTGCTTATTGAGACATGTGTGCTCATCATGGAGGAGACTACTGACAACTGACAACCCAGCCCAGCAGGGTTTTGGTTGCAAAAGGCCCATTGCCATTGCTATTTATAACCCTCCATGGCTCCATGAGTTTGGGCACATTAGTACCAATCAAAAGATCAAATGTTAGCATCAATGCTTGGCAGAAATACATCTTTCAAGTGTGGCCATTTCTCCAAATTCTTCTGCCTTGGGATATGGTCTTTGCTGACTGGAATTTCTTTCTGTGTGTAAACATCAGGCAATCCATAGAAGTTTCCCCCTTCCAAACTGCTTACTTCTAAGCCACTGATGACGATGCTGTCAGTGGATTTCTCTTGACCCATGGTTCGCAAAAGGATCCTATGATGTCTTCCTCTTGCATTCAGTCATCTTCGGAGACTCTCGGTGCAAAATGTGGCGGAACTTCCTGGATCAAGGAATGCATATGTCTGGACAACATGATTGATGTTACTCAGCTTCACTTGAACAGGTACGATAGCCAGTGTGCAATGATCGTCACTAGATCCAATGCTTTCCTTTTCCAGTGAGACCAATCCACTATTTATTGACCTTCCAGATCCACTGGAGTCCCCTTTGTGGTCTGTGACTCCATCATCTGTCTTCTGAATATGCAGGATGTCTGGATGTTTTTTTAGAACATATAGTACAAGTAAGGCGCTGTTTACAATCTTTGCTCATGTGGCCCTTTACCAAGCAGCCAAAACAGACACCTTTCTTCTTCAACATTTCAACACGTTCTTCATGTGTCTTAGAAAGCAACTCTTCACATGAAGTCAAGGCGTGTGTTCCATTACAAATTGCACAAGAGCTTGCAACATGAGATTTGCCGTTAGCAGATTGTTGCTTGGGGACATCACTCTTGGGAGGGGCAGATGCATTTGTTACAGTAGTTACAAAACTACTTTTGCCTTTAAATGAAAGCTTGGAATCTGATGTAGGTTTGGGCTGCAAGAGCTTCTTTGTGGGAAGTGGCTGTTGAATGTCACCAAAGAGGGGATCTTGCATGATCTTAGCTTGCTTCTCAATGAAGGTAACAAGGTCAGAGAAATTAGACTTTGTCTTTGTTCCAGGATGTCAAATGCGATTGACCGCCATCTTTCCCTCAGCTTAAGAGGAAGCTTTGAAACAAGAAGCCTCAGGTTGGAGGGTAAACTAAGCTCCTCCATGTCTTGCAGACTTCGAGACAGGTTGCAGCATGCTCGAAGGAAGAGTGCATAACTGGACAATGCTTTTCCATCTTCTGCCTTAATGTTACTCCAGCTCAAGGCTTTCTCAATGTATGCATTAGTGAGCTTTATCTTGTCACCAAAATGGTACTCCAGCAATCGTTTAGCCTCTGCATATCCATCATCTGCACTCATGTGCAAACAGCTTCTCACTAGTTCCTTCGATTGGCCGGAAGTGTATTGCTCCAAGTAATATAAGCGGTCTTGATTACTTATGGCCTTATTTTCAATTCCATGCATGAATGCCTGCATAAAAGGCCTAAAGTTCAAAGGTTCCCCATCCAAAACAGGCATATCCCTAGTGGGAAGCAAAGATAGCCCCTGTTGCTGAAAAGAGGTTTGCAATGTCACTTAAACCGCTATTCATATTTGGCTGTGCAGAGTGTGTGGTTGGATTAGTAACTATGGGTGGTAAAAGAGAGCAACTGGACTTGCTTGAAGATTCTTGAAGACGTTTCACCTCTCATCTGAAAGGCTTCTTCAGTTCTGTCTGACTGGTAGGGAGTATCAGATATTTATCCTCTCATGGATGAAAAGCTCATTTAAGGTGTCGTTGAGTCATCCTGTTGGTGTGGGTCACTGGGGGCTGAATGTGAATGGCCTCGAGAGTCGTTAGGGTGATCAATGGATTGCCCGTTAAGGTGATCAATGGAATGCTGATTCTCTCTGTCCTCCTGAGAGCCACTGAAAACAGCTGGGTTTTGGTGTGCATTCAGTTGTCTGGGAAGTGTGCCAAGGACTGCATTGTAGGTGGCTGATAAATTATGTCTTAGACCCCCACCTCTATTCAGTGATGGCCGTTCCAGGTTGACAAAAATGGCTTCTTTAACTCCTCGCTCATACCAACGATCCTCTCTGGCTGTGCATTCAGTTGTCTTGGCACACTTCCCAGACAACTTAAGCCCTGTCCACACGGCAACGGATTCAGGTGACTCCGATACAATTGCTTATCGTTTAGGCCTGGCGTCCACACGGCACCGGCGTTTTGGGTACCCAAAACGCAATCTTTTTGAGAACGGGTTCCAGAGTGGAAAGATCTGGCAACGTTGCCGTTGTGAAGTCGTCTGGATGAGTAGAACGGATTTGTTTACGATGACGTCACAACCACATGACTGTGAGTGCTTCACGCCGGGTAGAAGTGTAACGAATATCACCAGGAAAAAGCCTTACAGAGCACTAGTGAGAGTGAAACACGAGCTTGGATATTATTACTATTATTATGTTCAGTGTTAGTTCACAGTAGTAATGCAAGAAGCAGAATAGTGACAGTAATAGTGAAGCAAAAACATGCAATTGTACAAACACTGCAGCTCTACAGCAAAATATTAATTTATGAAATGGTCCGATTCTTAACACCAGTAGTGCCAATGATCTCATTGCGATGCGAGTTGTCAACAAATCCTATAAGTTGGTTCATGAAACGCGCTTACAAAATATTTTCACTGTGAATATTTGTGTAATGGTGCAATCCCGCCAGCAAAAATAGGGGAAAAAAGGAGCGATCTCACCTCTTCAGATGTTGATTTAAGTCCGACAATGCATTCCTCAAAAAGGGCGTAGAGGAGCAAATTAATCCACTTTATTCCGGACCATTAAAGACGCCGCCTTCCGCGTAGAATCATACGTCATCCTCGCCGCCATATTGGAGAGGTCAAAGCGGAGAATAAAGATTAGCTGCGTTTAACTGTACCAACAGGTTTACCGTCCAAACGAGATCATATGGGATTACCTTTCACAGGTGAGAAACAACAAATTAATCTATCAACGTGTAGTATTCAATTTATTCCGGACCATTGAAGACGCCGCCTTCCGCGTAGAATCATACGTCATCCTCGCCGCCATTTTGGATAGGTCAAAGTGGAGAATAAAGATTAGCTGCGTTTAACTGTACCAACAGGTTTTCTGTCCAAACGAGATCACATGGGATTACCTTTCACAGGTGAGACTGTATTTGGTCATTATAATGTAATTTTACAAACAGATTTTCCTGACTTTGTGGCTAATATGAAGTCTCGCGCATATTAGTTTATGCGCATGCGTCATTACTTCTTCTATTGTTCTGGTGTCTCCGAAGGGACCGTCTTACAGCGCCCCTAGAGGTGTGGCATGTGTATTGCATCGTTTTCAGCAAGCATTGCGTTGCCATATGGACCTGATATTTTACTGATTGTTGCCCATTTGGACGCGATATATTTTTAAATAACATCTTGTTGCCGTTGTCGTGTGGATGTAGCCTGAATGCACACCAAAACCCAGCTGTTTTCAGTGGCTCACAGGAGGACAGAGAGAATCAGCATTCCATTGATCACCTTAACGGGCAATCCATTGATCACCCTAACGACTCTCGAGGCCATTCACATTCAGCCCCCAGTGACCCACACCAACAGGATGACTCAACGACACCTTAGATGAGCTTTTCATCCATGAGAGGATAAATATCTGATACTCCCTACCAGTCAGACAGAACTGAAGAAGCCTTTCGGATGAGAGGTGAAACGTCTTCAAGAATCTTCAAGCAAGTCCAGTTGCTCTCTTTTACCACCCATAGTTACTATGACCTGGATGACTGAGAATATTCACAGACGTGGTTGGATTAGCTGCTGCAGTCATGAGGGCAGGGGTGGCTACTGCCGCAGTGGGAGCAGAGGTACGGTAGCTGCTACCATGATGGGAGTAGAGGTAGCAGCTGTAGGCTGAGAGTGATTAGAAGGTGTTTGAAAGGAGAGTTGGGTTTGTCTTTGTGCTGTAAGCATCTGCAGAGGAGTCTTGGGGACCATTTGTATATTTGCATATTCAATTGAAGTCTCCGGATCCAAATAAGTTTCCTTTACATTTTTTCCTTGTGCCTCCAGGTACAAATTCATGGCATCCACGGGTTCTGATCGACAAACAGAGCCTGCTTTTGTTTCCATTTGTTTTTCATAACTCTCCAGAACTTTCACCTTTGCATTGGCTGCAGCAATGTCAGTTTCCAGGGCACTCTGCTCTATTTCACTTTGCAGTTGCATCCTTTGCAGCTCAAGAGCATGTTTCTTCTTAAATCCAGCAGCACGTTTAAGAAGGGCTGCCTTTTCTGCTTCAGCCTTTGCATGTGCTGATGACAGTGATGATGCACTAGATTTGAAAGAACTCCCAGAACTCCTTAACTTTCTAGATGTATTGGAAACACTGTCCAAAGGGGTAATAACAGGTAATGGCTGAGAAAGACTACCTTTAAATGTCTGCGCATTTTCAAGAAAAGGACTTCCTTTTTGGTTCATACCATTTAACATGGTCATCTTGCCTTTCATCCCCAGTCAACATGTCTTGCACAAGCAAATGAGCTTTGTCAAAAGTCATTCAATGCATCAATAAGATCTTGAATGCCTTTGTCCATATCAACAACACTGCCTTTGTCCATAAATTCCTTTAACTCATTTTGTTTCCGTGTACAAAACTCAGTTTTCCCTTTCGGGTTACAATGCGCTGACTCAACCGCTTTTCAGCCATGATTTGCACATTAGCATCGTCTGTAAGAAATCAGCAACTTCAAGTTCAGGCGACTTGGATTGAGCCATGAGTTGAGCATTAGCATCCTCTGTTGGTGAATCAGCAACTTCAACTTCAGGTGACTCAGATTGAGACATCTTCAAGCAATTTCACCAAAAGAGCTTATTTTAAATAGTGACGTCAACACAGAAATTCAGTTTAAATTCAAGGATGTGTTCCAAAATCCAGTATATCTAAAGTGCATGCTATACACAGTCCAAACAAATCCAAATTCTATTGTCAAACAAATCCCATTTCAAGTTGAGTTTCCATGTTTTAAACACTTCATGAAAAGTTTTTTACTGTTTGTGTCAGTTTCAATTCAGTTCAAATTCAAAGGGTAGATGTTGTATAGTTGTTGTCACACGCTTATCTTAAAACACTGTGTTCAGCTGTTGTTCATACCTTGTTCAAGATGGTGGAAGATGTTCAAGATGGAGGCAAACAGGTAAGCAGGTCGCAAGCAGGCAGAGTGAGCGAGGCAATGGCAGGCAAGCAAGCAAGGAGAAGGGGACAATGGCAGGCAGGCAAGCAGGTGGCACACAGTGAAGTAAATCCAAATTGTTTGTAATTCCAAATAAGGCTAGGTAATCCAAATATAATGGTTCAAAGAAGTAAAACTATAGTATTTGTTTTCCAAGTTCAATGTTTCTAAATCCCAAAAGATACAGGCTTAAAGCGGTAAAACTATATCACTACAACATCTTCCTTTGTCTAACTGAGACTGACTACCAAGTGGGAGGCAGCCATCTTTACCTGGTCAGGTGACCAAAGGCTGTGTCAAAATAAAAGTCCAAGGCCAGCAAATCTTAACCAAAGTAAGAGTCTAAACTAAGGAAACTAAATTTGGCTCCAACAGCAGTTGTCATGAACAGTTTTGCCCTCAAGTTTCCACCAATGAAGAGTTACATCAACGAAACTGACTTCATGTTAAAACTGTTAATGTTATAGTCATGCTGTCTGTTGTTGCCCAAATGAGGATGGGTTCCCTTTTGAGTCTGGTTCCTCTCGAGGTTTCTTCCTCATGTCGTCTGAGGGAGTTTTTCCTTGCCACTGTCGCCACAGGCTTCATCATTGGGGATAGATTAGGGATAAAATTAGCTCATGTTTTAAGTCGTTCAAATTCTGTAAAGCTGCTTTGCGACAATGTTTATTGTTAAAAGTGCTATACAGATAAACTTGACTGTAGTATTTTGAATGATTAGATTATTGATATTTGTTGTTAGATTGTTAATAAAGTGTTAAACAGGAAACAGATAATAACTGACAGCTGGAGGTGTTGTGAGTGGGAGAAGCGCCGTTATCATTGTCATGATGAAAATCTCAGATTTCTGTTTGGATTTTATTCTTCTGACCTTCATCACTCCTCCCAGACAGATTCGTGTTTCCATGATGATGTCGTTTTATTGTCATCGTTAATGTTGTTTACTCTGTTTTCAGACCTGAGATAAAACCTGCACTGAATCAAATTTATTCTTACAGATGAAACGTTGAATCCTCGACCTTCACGATGGTGTGTGTTTAAAACTAATCTGTATTTCTGTGTGTGTCGGGTGTTTAAATCCCCTGCACTGGACGAGATGTTTTATTTCAAACCATTCAAATAAAAATCTCTCGACATTTTTCAGCCTCTCTGAATGTTTGCTCCTGGAGTCTCAGCTCTGTAGCCTCATCATCCAGCCATTACACTCCAACAACATCATCACTTTACAGCTGCTGATGCTCACAGGCTTTTCTCAGAACCTGTCACGTGTCTCTGCAGCCGGGAGCCGAACGTCTGCTGCTTAACACATAACTGTGGAAAATAGGAACGAGACCTTTTTTTTCTTTTAAGTGCTTTACCTGTTGAACATCGTCTGGACCTGTGATTAGCAGAAATGGTTCTAATTTAATCTCAGAAATCACAGTGAGAGCCTCAGAGGAGGAGGAATTTATCAAAGCATGTAAGATTTATGGGTTGAGTAGAACAAGTGAAAGAACGACCTAATCAGGTGGATAGAAAGAATGAAAAAGCTGCAGCTGAAATATGAACAGAAGTGAAATGTGGCTGTTAGATGTTAGTGATGTCGCTGCCATCATTTATAAGTTATAGTAAAAAAAAAAAAAAAAAACTCATCTCCTCTGTCCTGGAAGTGTCTGAAAACTTACAGCTTCACCTTGGACTGTTACAAAAGCACTGGCACTGGAGACTCCTTCCATAAATGCTAAATAAATCACTTTACAATAAAATTACACAAAACTTTACCATATCAAAAATGGACTTATATTATAACACTGTTATGAAGCATGATGTACACCAGATACAACCTTTCCAAAGAGTCCTGAAAGTGCTTTCAGTAAAAATGAACAAAAAATGAAAACAGAATCGAGAATAGAATCAGATGTCTGGAATTGTGAATGTAATTTAGAGTAGAATTGTGCAGTAAGTTTGAATGGAAGAGAACTGAAGTCTCAAATAATTGTGAATAGAACAGAATACTGTGTCATAATGACTGAATAGAATACAATAGAGATGAATTCTGCAATATTAGATTAATAGGATAGAAAAATAGAAGAGTAGAAAGGTGTAGTGACAAAATAGAAGAGGATAAAGGAGAAGAAAGGAGAATATTAATAATCTAATGGAACAGAATAAAAAGGAAGAGAATGGAGCTGTGTAGTAATAACAAAAGAGAAAAGAAATCTAATAATAGAATAGAATAGAATTGAAAATTAAACGAGACTTACCTGTAAGTTGAAGTTTGATGATAATTCTACCAAATCCGCAGTGGTACTGAGGGTTAACATGAGATGCACACGCGCGCCGCCGTGAGTCAGACTTCAAAGGTTGTGGACATAATAGTTAGGAATAAATAGGGTTGGGTGAATTAAGGGAGGGCATGTTAACCCTCAGTACCACTGCGGATTTGGTAGAATTATCATCGAACTTCAACTTACAGGTAAGTCTCATTTAATTTTCAATTCTACCAAATCGCAGTGACGTACTTCCGGTTAACATGAGGTTTTAAAACACAATTATGGACACAACCATCTTTGCAAGAAAACAATTTTTTATTCCAGGACAGCATTTTGGAAAGCACCAGTCATTACAACAGGTTTGTCATAGAATTTGCGGAACGTTGACTCTGCAGACCAGCCTACATGTTTCAAAATAGTATCTACTGGAACCGTTTAACTAGCTTTACGCTAGTGGAATGAGTGCTGTGCGCCTTAAAGTTAGCAGTGTTTATGCCACTTAAGTCAAGAAGTGTTTTAATCCATCGACCTACTGTGCTGGTTCCAACTGGTGAAAAAGGCTTAACATACGAAAGCAACAGTTTTGTGTGTCCAGGCTGACGATGTAACAAAGTTCGCTGAAGATAATGTTCTAGTGTCGTATAAACACACAATTCCTGTTCCTGGTATTTTATTACATAGAAGGAATCAAACGTATTTCCTGGTCTACTCTGCTTCATGTGCTCCGTTAGTTGGAATAAATAATAATTCTGTGTTTTCTTCATGCATTCCATATCCAAATGAACTAAAGTTTGACATCTCTGTCCTGAGCTAAGGGCAAGAAGGCCCACTAACTTTAACATAAGTTCTTTTAATGAAAGCTTATCCAAAGGGTATAATAACTTAATGTAATCTAACACAACGTCAACATCCCATGTTTCAGAGTACCTGGGTAAAGGTTTTCGACAATTGAAAACACCCCTGAAATAACGAACAATAAATGGATGATTGGCCACAGTATAACGAGTTCCAGATAAGGGTGTGCCCATTAAATAATTAGATAAAGCTGAACGTGCTGTGTTCATAGTGAAATAGGCTAAGCCCTTCTTGTACAAATCATGGAGAAACTCGAGCACATCATTCACAGTGGGCTGCATGGAATCCACTTTCCTTTGTAGACAAAACTGGGTCCATTTGTGCAGGTAGACGTTATATTGCTTCTGTGTTCCGTCTCGCCAGGCACATAGGAGGACCTCGATAATTTCTAAAGGTATGTTGTGCTTAGAGAACTCCTTCCTGATATTCTGCATACCAGAAAATGGAGTTTGGGACTCAGTGGATGGACCTTGCCGTGCAGTGGATTTGAGAGGATTCCCTTGGTCACTCGGACAACTCGAGGATGATCGATCAACAGACTTAGTAAATTGGTGAACCATGCTTGCGTTTTCTACATTGGGACAACAATGATCAAGGTGGCTTGCTCTAGGGTGACCTTCTGTAGGCACCTGCCAATTAGACAAAACGGGGGAAAAGCATAGGCATTAGCAAATTCTCCCCAATTTAACGAGAAAGCATCTATATATGTTGAGTGTGGGTCAGGCTTCCATGACCCATAGGACTTAACCTTTTGGTTCAGTCTACTTGCAAACAAGTCAATATCAGGAACACCAAAACAGTGCGTAAGCTTCCTGAATATATTAGGACTCAGTTCCCATTCCACCTCAGGGTTCAACTGGCATGATAAATGATCTGCAGTGGTATTTCAAATTCCAGCTACATGTGCTGCGGACAGCCAGTTCTCACGTTCTACTGCCCATGACCAAATATCTTTTGCAATGGTGTCACAAGCTGGAGCCCTACAACCTCCCGTGGCATTAATGTAGGTCACTGTCGTGGTATTGTCTGAAGTGATACGGATGTGTTGATTTCGAGTTTGATCAAGAAGAGCTCTTAAGCCCAATTTGACAGCCAATAATTCTAAAACATTGATATGGTAAGACGCCTCCTCAGGTGACCACAAACCCTGAGTAGAACAACTGCCCGAAGTAGCACCCCATCCCCTTCCAGAAGCAACTGTGTTAAGGACAACCTCCGGCACCCCATGGTCAATGATTCGAGAACTGTGAGGGATGGAGCATATCCACCAGTTCAACTCTACTCGGCTTTCTTTCGATAAGGACATGCATTCATCAAAATTGCCCAAAGCTCTACGTAGGGCAATGTCTTTATCTCGCTCTAAGGATCTATAATGTAGCGGTCCCAGCTCAACCCCAGGGAATGTGGAGACAAGAGTTCCAATAAGCGAAGCTACCTCGCGAATGGTGAAAAGTTTGTCCCGCAGAAAATTCTGGCACAAACTCACAATTTTGGATGCTTTTCTCTCTGGAATAGTGACTCTCATATGGGCAGAATCTAAAATGAATCCCAGAAACTCCAAACACTGACAAGGATGAAAAACAGACTTGGTGGGATGTACAACAAAACCAAGCTTAGTGAATAACTGGGCCGCATGCAAGGTGGCTTCTTGACATAGAGCAAGTGTGTCTGCAGTATAAAATGAATCATCGATATATCACAGACACGAGTGTCCAAACTGGGATTGCAAGGTGGCAAATACCGGTTTCAAAATCTTGGTAAATATTGGAACAATCTACCCCTCCAGACAAACTTGAGGTACTTCCTAAACTGGGGCTCGATGGGGACTGAATAATAAGCATCGCGTAAATCTATAGATGACATGTAGCATCTTTGTTTCATTAATTTGATAGCTGATTCAACAGTATCCATTTTAAACTTGTGGTAGGTAACCGCGTCATTCAGAGACTGAAGGTTGAATATAACCCTGAACGTTCTTGGTTCTTTTTTGGGGGTAACAAAAATGGGTGAAATAACTTCTTCTGGTTCTGGGACTGCAGGCTCAATAATATGCTTGTTCAAAAATGTCTCCATTTCATTGTCAATGGCCTCTTGTTGAGCTGGGGAGAATTTATGCTCATAGTTAGTGACATTTCGGATACAGGAGGGATCATAGTCAAATTCAATGGGACAGTTGCTTACACATTGCAAAATGTAAGGATCCATAGTGATCTTTCTCCATTCCTTCAAATAATGGCTTATTTGCCCAGCTATAAAAGGCTGTTGTGACCTGAGTAGTATATTTATCAAGTTATCATAGCTGACCTGTTGTGGAGGAGTTAATTCTGAGTGCTCTTGTTGTAGGATGCGGACTTCGCCGACGTCCTCCTGCGGTCGGCGTATCTTTCCCCTAAAAAAGGCCTGTTGAATCCTCGGCCGCCATAACGACCCCTCGCTGAGCCAAAGCGATCTGAAGACCTACCCTGGCCATAGGGCTGAAAGTGTGAACCACGACTCTTCCTAGGGGGTATAAGCTTTTTTCCCAACTTGTTTGCTTTGGTCACTGCATCAATTTCTTTCCCCACGTCATCACCAAACAACTCTGTTGTAATAGGAGTTGAGGCATTGCATAAAGCATTGTATTGGGCATTGAGATCTGGCTTTAGCAGCTCTCTTCTCTTCAGATTGATTTCTCTATTGTCAGACAGGATAAGTACCAAAGAATGGACTAGTTTGGTTTTCATTTCTCCGGATGCTGTTTTCGAGGCATCAAGGATAGCATAAGCTGCAGTCAAAAACATCCATTGACATGTCTGCATTCCAGTATCTGCTTTCTTGGTGTTGTCTTTAAGCTGAGTCCACACAGTCCTGTTCGTCTTAGGAGCCAGTAAGAGCTTACAATTTTCCGGTCTGGCATATTTGTCAGTAAGCTCGTCGAGTTTTGCTTTGGGTAGTTTGTCATTGATGAGACCATCTATGATCTTCACCAGATCGTCATCGATTGGTGGGCTTGTTTTCTCACTTGTGGCAAACTCCTGGGTGAGGTCCTGGAACTCGCTTGAGGCAGCGTTTTTCTCTTTTTGTTGATCTTTATCTTAACATGGCAGATATAGAAGTTTTCAAATCTTCTGAGGATGTGGTTTCAGTCGAGGTTCCTGGGTCATACATATTAATTGCTGCGAACAAGTAATAAATATAGTGTGAATAGGAATTCACAAGTCTTATTCAGATTCCGATCAGATTCAGATTCAGATTCAGAATATTTATTGTCATTGTCTCAAAAAAGAACAACGAAATTTCGTTTGGAGCATCGTTTTTTTTTTAGATTTTTTTTTGGCCTTTTTTTTTAGATTTTTTTTTTTGGCCTTTTTCCACCTTTATTGGATAGAACAGTGTAGAGACAGGAAATGAGCAGGAGAGAGATGGGGTGGGCAGAGTTGTACGCCCCTCATTGAATATTCTTCGAAGCAAAGCTAGATCGAAGATTATGAACGTAGTGTTTCCCAAAATTCATACGACTGTGGATCATTTGTAGGGAAAGTATCACTTACTTTCCCCCCTTTTTTTTGCTAGGGAACTAACACTTACTTCCCTTTTTTATTACCAATTTTAATGACATTGTCGACTTTTAAGTAGAATAACAGTATTACGAATTTAGACTGTAGGGAAACTGTCACTTATGTAGGTGCAATTTGTAATTAAGTGATCAATCTCATTAAATCAGTCTCATTAATTAATCTCATTAAATCAGTCTCATTGAATCGTTAAATCAGTCTCACTGAATCAGTCTCATTAATTAATACCATTAATTTTGGTGCTTAATAATAAATTACCAAACAGCTAAATTATGGTATATTCCAAATTATTATGATCACTTACCGTATTACATAACTCATATGCACCTTGGAATTCTTTTGAGATTGAGCGACTTCAAGTATATTAAGCACAACAAATAAACACACAGTTTCAATAATAATTGAATTTATTATAACAAAGATAAAAATGAATAATAGCAGTTGGAATCATTATAAACAAATATGATATGGTATGTGTGTTTGTGTGTGGGGGTGTGTGTGTGTGTGTGAGAGGCCTTATGGCCTAAGCAAAAGGCTAGCGTGGGATGCTAGCTAGGTATGTTTGTGTGTGTCCAAGTGGTGTAGGGGTCACCATGTGGGATTTGAGGAGAACAAAGGAGTTAGCTTTGGTTGCTAGCTAAGATGTGTTGGCCACATGTGGAGACAAAGATTAGCCTTGTGTTGCTAGCTAAGACAAAGGAATGCTAGCTAAGATGTGTTTGTGAGTGAGTGTGAGTCCACGTGGTGGAGGCCTTGTGGCCTAGACAAAGACTAGCGTTGTGTTGCTAGCTAAGCTAGCTTATAACACTACTAAATCCACTGAAATCTTGATGAGGTCAAAATATGTGTAATAATGAAATTAAAGTGTTAGAAAGGAAAAGAGGAAAGCATGCAACAGCCTATCTATTAAACAATTGAGAGATCAACACAAATAGAACAATCATCAATTCAACACGCTGCGTGTCTACAGTGTAAACAATTAAACCGTTCCTGAGTTCAAATTCACACTACTTAATAAAACTAATTCCTAAGACTAGTCTTTTGCCCAAAAATGCCAATCTTACTTCAGTATTTTGCCTCTCCGCAAAATTATGAAGAGATGTTCCGAGACTTTTGGAGTTTCAGTTGTGGAGACTTCCATGAAGCGCAGAGAATTTCTTGGTCTGACGCGTGGTCGCTCGTGATGAAAAGAAGTCTCTGATCAAAATAATGTGCACAGCGCTTTAATTAGAAGGATCCGGTCGCTTCTAACTTTTTAAATTAACTGATTTGGGCAGCAGTTTGTACGTACTTATAATGAATAAAGGAAAAAACAGTTGTAACTCAGTCCGAGTCAAAATCGCGCGCTTCTGGATTTCTACCGTGGCCAATGGTAAACAGAAAGAAAAACGCGCTGAATCTTTCTTCTTGCAAGAAAGAAGTCGTGGTTTTGGACGGTCCGATGAGAGAGTGCCTCTTTTTATGTCTGTTCCCGCGTGGTTACAGAAGCCAAAGAGAAAGTATGGCGGATTTCCGGGTCCCTTATGGAGTTGTGGAGGAAGTGACGTAGATGATCCCGCCCAGGCGTGACGTAGGTCAACGCGGAAGTGGGTTGATGGGATTTGTAGTTTCTAGATGGACTGTGGTTGTACTTACACTTACTTTCCCTTCTTAGTGAATCTTTTAAGGGAACTATCACTTACTTCCCTAAATTTCCTCGTTAGGCTTTACACCAACTGAGGTATGAAAGCTGTTGTGAAGTTATACGAGTCCATGTGACAAACATTAATAAAACAACTCCCAAAACATAAAGAAGTCGTAAATTTCTAAAAGAAAAAATCATAGAAACTATAAGAAAAGGAATATAATATATCCATAAATATCAATTACCTGTATAAAACCGAATTTAATCCAAAAAAAAAAAACAGCTCTAGAAGGAAGACCACAAGAAGGCTCCGAACTCCACGGCGTCCAACGTTGTATTGACTCACGGCGGCGTGCGTGTGCATCTCATGTTAACCGGAAGTACGTCACTGCGATTTGGTAGAATAGTGTAATAACGATGTTGTAAAGAATAGAGGAGAACTGTGTAATAATAGCTTAATAGAACAGAGTAGAAATGTTCATAATAGAACAGACATGGAATAATTAATAACTCAGTAGAACACAGTAGAGTAGAATTGTGTAATTATACACAATCTTAAAAGTAAGGGGACAGAATTGTGTAAAAATGTAGTTTAATAGAATTGAAAAGAACTGAGTGATAATTTAAAAGGACAGAATAGAATTGTGCAATATGAGCAAGATATAACAGATTAGAAATGTATAAAAACAGTTGGATAGAATATAATAGAGTAATAATATCGACAGATTAGAGTAGAATAGTGTGATAATAATGTCGAATGGAATAAGACTTAGAATTAGAATGAGACTTGGAATAGAATTGTGCAAACAGTTAGAATTGTGGAATAATATTGAATAGAATAGAATAGTGCAAAAAATTATAATTTTGTGGCAATAATGTAGAATAGAATAGAATAGTGTAAAAATTTCTAATCGTGTTTAGGATGAGAGTTACTTTTCCACAGTTGGAATTAAGGTGCTGTGACTGAGAATCAGTTCTCTGTATTTCTGATTAAATTCTACAGTAAATGAAGTTTGTGGTTGTGAACTGAAGCCCTCAGTAAAACTCCACTGGTCTCCACGCAGCCCCGGTGTCACTGCACACATCTGTGACGAGGCAAAAACTGTCTTCCTGCATCATCAACAAACCAGTTAGCACTAAAAAGATGCACAAAACATGATTTCATTCCAACCCTCATCTCCATGATGACACGGAAGCATCGTCCCGTCCCACTCAGCGCTCACGATTAAAAGTGAATGGTTTCACGTTGGTGTGGAATTAAAGATAACCAGGAGAGTTGTACAGTGATGGGGTGGTGAGAGTGTGACTCAACCACAGCCCAGGAACAAGAAACGTTTATGATCATCACACAGCATTTTAACACACACACACACACACACACACACACACACACACACACACACACACACACACACACCCGATCTTCTCTATAGTAACACATGGCTGTGAGTAATGAAGTAAAACATCACCGTCTCTAATGAACAGCAGGATAGACAGCAGATTACAGAAAAGCTGAACACACACACACACACACACACACACACACACACACACACACACACACACACACACACACACACATTGATCTGAATCAAATAGTATAACAAATTAGTAAGCAATTGGATAATTTCTCTCTCTCTCTCTCTCTCTCTCTCTCTCACTCTGTGTGTGTGCGCGTGTGTGTTTTACTGGTTTTCAGAAATGTCTTTCCAATTCAGTTGTGCAACACTAACCGATAAAATCTAATAGCTTTGTAATAATCAGGTAAGAGAATAGATTGCATTTGTAGCTTCGTAAAAAGGAATAGAATTGTGTAGTGAAGTGCATCGATCACAGAGGAAGGAACTGGATAATAATAGCAAACAGAATAGAATAGAATAGAATAGAATAGAATAGTGGAATAATAACAATGTGATCGAAGTGAAGGTAACAGTTTAATAATATAATAGAACAGAATGTAATTGAATGAAGTGTGTAAATAAAAATAACGTTTCCCTTCATTACATTATTACATATATTATGTTACAGTAAACACTCACTCCCTGGCCACTTTAATAGGAACGTGTTGTTGATTGTAAGATCCTTGTTCTTGGCTGCAGGAGTGGAACCCAATGTGTTCTTCTGCTGTTGCATGCTGAGATGCTTTTCTGCTCACCACGGTTGTAAAGAGTGATTATATGAGTTACTATATCCTTCCTGGCAAAAAAGGTCAAACCAATCTGTCCATTTTCCTCTGAACTCTCTTATCCACAAGGCGTTTGTTTCCACCCACAGAACTGTCGCTCACTCACTCAGTGTTTTCTGTTTTCTGCTGTTCTGAAGAACATTTCTGCTGGAATGTTCTTCAGCATCAAGGGTGGAGCTTAAAGTCAGTCTGTTAATCCAATCACAAACCTGATCATGTGACAAGCCTTTATTTTTTTCAGAGTGTGTTTAATCAAGGTGTTTGATCGGCGGGTTTGATCACAGTGTGCTCCTTTCTGAGCTTCATTTTTCCTCGTAATTATTTTCTGTACACATTTAATATGTGTATAAAATGAATCCACAGTAAACGAAGAAACGTCAGACCACACGCCCCACGGGATTACTCCGAGGAATCATTCGAGCTGATCGTTTCTTTCCATCGTCATATCCAATTTATATCGAATGGAGAAAATATAAGATCAGATGTTGTTGAAATTGCAGCTGATGTCACTCATGTACGTAGAAAAAGTGTGAACGCTGAATCACACAGCTGTAACGGGAACAAAACACCTTCCTGGGTATGGGGTGCCAATACTTTTCACCCTTAACAGAAGGGCTACAGTAGGTAATTATACACCTACAGAGTTCAGAATGGTGTGGAGCCCGTTTCAGTTTCCTCTCTCTGTTTCTCATGAGATCAGTGTATGTGTGTGTGTGTGTGTGAGAGAGAGAGATGCTCATCAGAGTGTATTTAGCTTCCATTGATAGCTCAATTCACACACACACACACACACACACACACACACACACACACACACACACACACACACACACACACACACAGTAATGATGGTCTTACTTTCATTCTCCCTTTTTCTGAGACATTTATGCAAATAGACTCTCTCTCTCTCACACACACACACACACACACACACACACACACACACACACCATCACTCGGTTTTTCTCTCTTTCTTCATGTCTCAGTCTCTATCTATCTATCTATCTATCTATCTATCTATCTATCTATCTATCTATCTATCTATCTATCACACACACACACACACACACACACACACACACACACACACACACACACACACACACACACAGCTAAGACAATTGTAAGGTCCTCTAAAATAACACTGTATTTTATACTCTATATTGGATTGCCCTATTTTCTGTGTAATTAACTCCATTTACCATAATGCCTTGTGGTTTGGAATATTTTCACTGTTCTGATGTGTTGTGACGTTCTGTGCATTCGGACCAATCAGACTTATTTGCTCGTTGTAGTTTTATTTGAATTTTGATGTCAGCCAATGGTAATTGGTATATGTTTAATGCCCGCGAGTTCGCGGGCTTTTTGAGATGTTTCATCACTTCGCGAGGGAGAAGCTCACGGAGTTCCCGCCTGCTGCCGAGCAGAGAGAGATCGCGTTGTTTGTGAGCTCTATTTCAGCACTTATTTTGCAGACAGTTTTTTTTTTATAGTTTGGTCTGCTTGTGGCCATAAACTCCGGTGTCACTCCAGTGAGTGATCTTGCTGTTTTTTTTTTCTGCGGACACATCTGCCCTCCGTGCTGTGCCCACCGGAGCGCTTTCGTCAGTCCCGGGAACTCACTGTGTCGGGTCTGGGACCCAGCCCGCTACCGAGGGGTTTGGGGTGAGCAGCATCTTATTCGAGCGAGCTAACCCACAGCAATAGCTAGCCCTCTGCTCAGGAGCATCTGCTGCGTGACTGTACCGACATCTGTAACCTGATCCGTCTGGTTTGACCGGTGGATTGTGAGTAACGCGAACCCACACTTACACTGACACACACACACACACACGCGTTCCTCTGGTCTCGCCTGGATAGCCAGCGTTTTAGAAGGGCATTGCAGCGGTTGCTGTTCTGTCTGCAGTTCACAGAGCTGCCACCTGTGCACCAACGGGCCCCAACTGCGCGCGCGTTTTTCTTTCTTGTCCACTTCTTTTCTTTTGATACTTTACCCAGTTTTATTTTCTTACTATGTACTGCTGGTATACACACTGTTGATGTGCTATCTGTAACATCTCTATTATGTAGGCTAATTGTTTCCGCTCTTCTTGTGCCGGTGTTACTATTTTCTTGGTGATTACATTGCATGCTTCTTTGGGAGCATTTATTGTCAAATACTATTATTATTATTATTATTATTATTATTATTATTGCTTATTAATAAATATAATCATTATTATTTAATTATATCTTGGGTGTATTGGCTGCTCATTTGGTTGTTTATATTTGAACATTCTGACATGCACACTGCAGACTAGCTATTAGTTCTTTCACTCATGCTACTGTTATTTTAAAGTCTGAGGAAATACACCATACACTAGCTTCAAAGGTAAGTGTAGTATTTTCGCAGTGGAGGCACCGCGCTGTTAAATTTATCATTTATTAGATTTATGCTTATTATTCTCTCTCTCTACTCATACTTGTACCCTTATGGTATCAGGAATCTCAGCCAGCTCACCACTCCACCGCTGAGAACTTAGGACCCTGTTGCGCCATTATTTATTGGGATTTAGGGTAACTCTTTAGTAGCCTATAGCCTACTGTGCTGGGTAATCAGCACCTGTCCAAAAAAAAAAAAAAAGGGGGTTACATTTTGGAGGCACCGCTGGGATTTTCCTGTTTACCAGAACAAGTAGATCGCTGTGTTTTGCTTAGTGTTTGTGTTGTGTTAGTTATTGCTGTTTGCTGGGCAGTTTTTTTTTTAAACATGGACCTTAGTCAGGCTGTTGAGTGGAGCCGTGAGGAGAATGTGGAGTTGTGTCATGCCATTTTACTTAGCAGAGTGCCATTGGAGGCCACTGATGATGTGGTTAGCCGTGTGCTCAGCACAGTTAAGGTTCTGGGTAGGACCCGGATACGCGGTCGCCGTGGTGACAAGACTGGTAGGCACCTGTACATTTTAGTCGAGACTTCTGCTGAGTTGGATCAGAGCTCTGTCCCTCCTGAAGTGGGAATTGTAGGTGAGGCAGGTCCATGGGCTGTTCATGTAGTGAGTAGTTTGCTGCCTGCTAGTCCTGTTCTTGAAAGTGATGGATTCGAAGCCAAGCTATTTTCATTATTACAGCAGGAAGGCAAGTCTATGGGTGATGTGAAGGCTGTTTTGGGCACGCAGCCTCCTAAACCTGATGTCAGCATGGATCTTGTGAATGCCATAGGCCAGCTCGTTGATCGCTGTAACCAGGCATCTGTTGATGTGCCTGGCTATAGAAAACTGAGGCTGTTTTCCGGTTTACGGCCCGTTCCCCCAGGCGAGGAAGAATATGAGGCCTGGATGGAGCAGGCTACTCAGATGATTACTGAGTGGCAGTGCAGTGATGCTGCTAAGCGACAGCGCATTGTTGAGAGTTTGCGTGGGCCTGCTGCGGATATAGTAAGGTTTTTGAAAGTCAGTAGCCCATCTGCTACTGCTACTGATTACTTAACCGCTCTTGACACTACTTATGGATCAACTGAGAGTGGGGCAGACCTTATGGCATCGTTTCGCCATACTTTTCAAGAAGATGGTGAGAAACTTTCTGCTTTCTTGTATCGCTTGGACAAGCTTCTCCACCGTGCTCTTTTGAGAGGAGGGATTGAAGCTGCAGGCCTGAATCGTGCACGTCTGGAGCAGTTGTTCAAGGGTGCTCTCACCACTGACATTGTGGCTTTACGTGTGCGACTTCTGCACACTTTGCAAGCTCCGCCTTCTTTTTCCCAGTTAATGCGAAATGTGAGAGAGGAAGAGCACTGGGTAAGTGCAAGGGAGAGTGCAAAGGTTTCTGTGGCCTCATCTACATTTTGCCAGGTTCCTGTGACTGCTGCTGTCGCTCTTCCTCATGTGCCTGTTACTCCCCTGGCGTCTGAGGTTGACAGTCTGAGGAAAGAGGTCAAGGAGCTGACGTCTTTAGTAACTAAACTTTTGACTGCTACTACCGTGGCTCCTGAAAATCCTCAAGTCTCACAGTTTGGTGTAAGCCACAGCACAGAAACCACAGCCCCAGCTGTTCCCACAAGGGCTGTTTCTTCGAACCTGCCGAAGTCTACGACATCCTCTTCTGTTCCTGCCATTTTTTGTTACAAGTGTGGAGAAGACGGCCACACCAAGCGAGAGTGCACACGCCCTGAGAACTTGAGGGTAGTGAATCAGAAGCTGCTTAAGAGGGTCACGCAGCAGGGAAACTTCCCCGGAGCTCAGTGAAGGAACGGCACAGAGCTCCATCACACAAAACACGTTCCGCTCATTGTTCACCTCCAATCAAAGTCAGCCAATCACAACTGCCGTCTGGGTTAGTGGGGCCCTCGGCTGAGGTGCCCGTGCAGATAGAAGGTATTTATGCTAAAGCTCTGCTTGATAGTGGTTCTCAGGTCACCATCTTGTATCATAGCTTTTATAATGCATATTTGAAGCATTTGCCACTGCAGCCAGTGGAAAATCTGGAAATATGGGGTTTGAGCTCTCACAAATACCCATATGATGGATATTTACCTCTTAGGCTTGAGTTCACTGAAGCGGTCACTGGTGTGCCTCAGGTGGTGGACACTTTAGCTCTTGTGTGTCCTGACCCTCAGACAAAAGAGGGTATAGCCATTTTGGTAGGCACAAACACTCACTTAGTGAAGAAGTTGTTCCACTCTTGTCGTGAACAGGCAGGTGACGGGTTTCTTAACACGCTGACCATACACCCGGTGATAAAAGAGGTTTTTGAGTCCATTAAGCACACAGGTGTATCACCGGAGGATGTGAATAAACACGGTACTGTGTGGTTCACGAAACCTAAGCCTGTTGTTTTAAAGCCTGGGCAGGAGCTGCAGCTTTCAGGACTGCCCAAGTTTCCTGGTGAACTCAATGACTCTTTAGTCCTGGTAGACCAGCCTTTTAGTGCTGATGATACATCTGTCCCTGAGCTTGAGGTTCGGCCTGAAGTCCATCCAGTCTCTGCGGTGTCCTGCCGTCGTATTACGGTAAATGTGAGGAATGTTTCTTCCAGGGATGTTCTTGTGAAGAGAGGTAGTCCCCTCGCTCACATATACCCTGTAGAGATGGTGCCACAGTTTCCGTCCACTTGCAGTCCCATAGCTGCTGGTGAGCTTACTTCTGCTTCTTTTGATTTTGGCACTTCTTCTATGCCAGAGGAGGCAAAACATCGCCTCTGCGAGAAGATGTTGCAGAGGAAGGAAGTGTTTTCTTGTAGCGAGTGGGATGTAGGCTGCTCAAAAAGCACTCAGCATGAAATCAGGTTAAATGACTCGCGGCCTTTTCGGGAGCGATCTCGACGTTTAGCTCTTGCTGATCTAGAGGATGTGCGTCAGCATTTGCTGGAACTCCAGAATCATGGCATCATTTCGGAGTCTCGGAGTCCGTATGCTTCGCCCATTGTTGTAGTGCGCAAGAAGTCAGGTAAAGTCAGGATGTGTATTGATTATAGAACGCTTAACCAGCGGACCATCCCTGACCAGTACACAGTTCCCAGGATCGAAGACGCCCTCCATTTTCTCTCTGGTAGTAAGTGGTTCTCGGTGTTGGACTTGAGAAGTGGCTACTACCAGATTCCCATGAGCGAGGCTGATAAAGAAAAGACAGCGTTCATCTGTCCTTTAGGTTTCTATCAGTTTGAGCGTATGCCTCAGGGAATCTGTGGTGCCCCTGCCACATTCCAGAGAGTCATGGAGCGGACAGTCGGAGACATGAATTTTCTGGAGGTTCTGGTGTATTTAGATGACCTGATTGTCTTTGGTAGCACCTTGGAGGAGCATGAGGAGAGACTCTTAAAGGTTCTGGACAGGTTGAGAGATGAAGGTCTCAAACTTTCGTTGGATAAGTGTCAGTTTGGCAGGACGTCTGTGAACTATGTGGGGCACATAGTTTCACAGGATGGCATAGCCACTGACCCCTCCAAAATAGAGGCTGTTGTTTCATGGCCTCGACCACAGACTGTCACTGAGCTACGGTCATTTTTGGGTTTTTGTGGATATTACCGTCGTTTTGTGAAGGGTTTTTCCACATTATGCCGACCGCTGAACGAGTTGCTTCAGGGCTGTCTGCCTCGGAAGAAGAGCTCGAGTTCACAGGCTGCTGACTCGAAACCTTCTTTCCGGCCCTCTGAACCTTTTGGCCCTAGATGGAGCGATCAGTGCGAATCCGCTTTTCAGGAGTTGAAGTCAAGGTTAACTCAGGCCCCGGTGCTAGCTTTTGCAGACCCCCAAAAGCCATATGTTTTGCATGTGGATGCAAGCCTGGATGGTCTAGGTGGTATCCTTTATCAAGAGTACGTTGAAGGATTGCGTCCTGTGGCGTTCATCAGTCGTAGTCTTTCCCCTTCAGAGAGGAATTATCCAGCTCACAAACTGGAGTTTTTAGCTTTGAAGTGGGCTATTGTGGATCGGCTGCATGACTACCTTTATGGAGCCAGTTTTGAAGTCAGGACGGACAACAACCCCCTGACTTATATAACCAAGTCTGCCACATTGGATGCCACTGGTCATCGCTGGTTGTCGGCATTGTCCACTTACGACTTCAGCCTGAAGTACAGGCCTGGGCGGAAGAACATGGATGCTGACGCACTGTCGCGACGCCCTCACGTCAGTCTGTCCCTTGACGATGAGTGGCAAGAGATTCCCGCCCCTGGAGTGCGAGCTATTTGTCAGGTGGTGGCCACACAGAGAGCTGGTTGTTCTCCATTCCCCCGGGTTGCTGATCAGATTTGCAGCCATGAGTCAGCTGTTCCAACAGCATTCTGTCATGTTGCTGCTGTAGCACCTGATCAGTTGCCTACTTTTAGTTCTAGTGAGCTTCAAGAAGCTCAGAAAAGCGACCCTGTTATAGGAGATGTCTGGCAAGCTATAAGTCTGAAGAAGCCTGCTAGTAGTATCCTGACGCGGCATCCTGACTTTAAGATCCTGAAAAAGGAGTGGGCAAAGCTGTCTATTGACAAGGGACTGCTATACAGGACTGTTAAGCAGGGTGGTCAGTGTGTGAGACAACTGGTGCTCCCTAAGCAATTCCATGGTCTGGTTTTTAAGCTGCTGCACGACGATAGTGGCCACTTGGGGTTTGACAAGTCATATAGTCTGGTTCGGGACAGGTTTTACTGGCCTCGTATGAAGCTTGATGCAGAGAAATACTGTAAGACATGTGAGCGCTGCATCAAGCGGAAAACGTTGCCTCAGAGGGCTGCTCCTCTTTCCCACATACAGAGTTCTGGACCCATGGATTTGGTGTGCATAGATTTTCTTTCGATTGAGCCTGACTCTCGAAATGTTTGCAATG
The DNA here is from genome assembly GCF_027579695.1 of Neoarius graeffei. Classification (NCBI taxonomy): domain Eukaryota; kingdom Metazoa; phylum Chordata; class Actinopteri; order Siluriformes; family Ariidae; genus Neoarius; species Neoarius graeffei. The sequence goes on from NC_083578.1 coordinate 91,229,500, forward strand.
TGTTGGTCGTCACTGACCATTTCACGCGTTATGCACAAGCCTTTCCTACTAAGGACCAGACAGCTGTCACAGTGGCAAGGACTCTCTGGGAGAGATATTTTATTCATTATGGCTTGCCCACCCGTATCCACTCCGACCAGGGTAGGGACTTCGAGAGTAGACTGGTGACTGAGATGTTGACAATGTTGGGTGTGAAAAAAGTCGAGGACGTCTCCTTACCACCCCCAGGGTGACCCACAACCTGAGAGGTTCAATAGGACTTTGTTAGACATGTTGGGCACCCTAGAGTCACATCAAAAGTCAAAGTGGAGTCAGCATATAGCACATTTGGTGCATGCGTATAATTGCACTCCTAATGAGGCTACCGGGTACTCACCCTATTTCTTGATGTTTGGTCGGGAGGCTCGCCTCCCTGTTGATGTTTGCTTTGGTGTTTCATCTGATGACACGTCATTTGCATCACATTTAAAGTATGTGGCAAAGATGAAAGAGGAGTTGCAAGCTGCTTACCAGCTGGCATGTGCCTCTGCGGATAGGATGAATCAGAGCAACAAGGAGAGGTATGACCAGAAAGTTCGCTATCATAGCCTGAGTCCTGGGGATCGGGTTTTGATTAGAAACTTGGGTCTGAAAGGGAAGCAGAAGCTAGCGGATAGATGGAGCTCATGTCTTTACAGTGTTGATGGTCAGCTTTCTGACCTCCCTGTGTACAGGTTGACGCCTGTTGATGGTAATGGACCAGTCAAGGTGATGCACCGTAACCATATCTTGCCTTTAGGACAGGAGGTAAGACTAGGTCCAGGGGTCGCCACCACTCCAGCCGTGGGCCCAAGAGCTGTGAAACACAGAAGGGCTAGGGAAAATCGTAGGACTGGTGTCTCTGAGGTGTTGCCTCCTGTGGTACATGCACAGTCTAGCACTTCTGATTCTGATTCGGAATATGGTTGTTATGCTGAGGATGCAGTGCAACATGCTCCTCTGACTGCTGGCACGCATAATGCCCAGCCTGTACCAGATTCTACTGCGCCGTGTGTCTCCACCACAGTTAGAAGCCCTAGGTTAGTGCCCACACCTAGAGATGTGATAACTCCACTCAACCCTGCACTCCTTACCTCTCCACATAGGTCTCCTGAGGTAGTGAAGGATTTAGTAGCCACAGACCAGGATGTTAGTTGTCCTGATGTTCACTCTGTAGTTTATTCTGCAGCTCCCACAGACTCCGTTCTTCCCTTAGTACGTAGGTCACATAGGGATAGGAAGCCTACTGACCGCTTGACTTATGGCAAGCTAGGAGTGCAGAGCAGGAATGTTGTAGCATCACACTTTGCACTTGCCGAGCCATTCCCTGCACGATATAAAGTTTCTCATGCCTGGTGGTGTAATCCGCAGGCTCTTTGCAGTACATGCACAGACCGGCCATTCCTTATGCCATGCACTTCACCTGCCTTTACACCCATAGCTAGTTTTTAAGCAATAGGCCATGTTTGTTTTGGGTCTTTGTTTTGTTTTGCTTATTTGTTTTCTTACCTATTTTTCCTGTTCACCTTATAATATATGTAACCCAGCATGGGGGCATGCTGTTTGTTGGTGGGGGGAGAGTGTAAGGTCCTCTAAAATAACACTGTATTTTATACTCTATATTGGATTGCCCTATTTTCTGTGTAATTAACTCCATTTACCATAATGCCTTGTGGTTTGGAATATTTTCACTGTTCTGATGTGTTGTGACGTTCTGTGCATTCGGACCAATCAGACTTATTTGCTCGTTGTAGTTTTATTTGAATTTTGATGTCAGCCAATGGTAATTGGTATATGTTTAATGCCCGCGAGTTCGCGGGCTTTTTGAGATGTTTCATCACTTCGCGAGGGAGAAGCTCACGGAGTTCCCGCCTGCTGCCGAGCAGAGAGAGATCGCGTTGTTTGTGAGCTCTATTTCAGCACTTATTTTGCAGACAGTTTTTTTTTTATAGTTTGGTCTGCTTGTGGCCATAAACTCCGGTGTCACTCCAGTGAGTGATCTTGCTGTTTTTTTTTTCTGCGGACACATCTGCCCTCCGTGCTGTGCCCACCGGAGCGCTTTCGTCAGTCCCGGGAACTCACTGTGTCGGGTCTGGGACCCAGCCCGCTACCGAGGGGTTTGGGGTGAGCAGCATCTTATTCGAGCGAGCTAACCCACAGCAATAGCTAGCCCTCTGCTCAGGAGCATCTGTTGCGTGACTGTACCGACATCTGTAACCTGATCCGTCTGGTTTGACCGGTGGATTGTGAGTAACGCGAACCCACACTTACACTGACACACACACACACACACGCGTTCCTCTGGTCTCGCCTGGATAGCCAGCGTTTTAGAAGGGCATTGCAGCGGTTGCTGTTCTGTCTGCAGTTCACAGAGCTGCCACCTGTGCACCAACGGGCCCCAACTGCGCGCGCGTTTTTCTTTCTTGTCCACTTCTTTTCTTTTGATACTTTACCCAGTTTTATTTTCTTACTATGTACTGCTGGTATACACACTGTTGATGTGCTATCTGTAACATCTCTATTATGTAGGCTAATTGTTTCCGCTCTTCTTGTGCCGGTGTTACTATTTTCTTGGTGATTACATTGCATGCTTCTTTGGGAGCATTTATTGTCAAATACTATTATTATTATTATTATTATTATTATTATTATTATTATTATTGCTTATTAATAAATATAATCATTATTATTTAATTATATCTTGGGTGTATTGGCTGCTCATTTGGTTGTTTATATTTGAACATTCTGACATGCACACTGCAGACTAGCTATTAGTTCTTTCACTCATGCTACTGTTATTTTAAAGTCTGAGGAAATACACCATACACTAGCTTCAAAGGTAAGTGTAGTATTTTCGCAGTGGAGGCACCGCGCTGTTAAATTTATCATTTATTAGATTTATGCTTATTATTCTCTCTCTCTACTCATACTTGTACCCTTATGGTATCAGGAATCTCAGCCAGCTCACCACTCCACCGCTGAGAACTTAGGACCCTGTTGCGCCATTATTTATTGGGATTTAGGGTAACTCTTTAGTAGCCTATAGCCTACTGTGCTGGGTAATCAGCACCTGTCCAAAAAAAAAAAAAAGGGGGTTACACAATGAATGCTTGAATTATAGTGTCCATCCACCATAAATTCTGTGTGTGTGTGTGTGATAGATAGATAGATAGATAGATAGATAGATAGATAGATAGATAGATAGATAGATAGATAGATAGATAGATCAGAAAGAGAGAGAGAGAGAGAGAGAGAGAGAGAGAGGTGTGTGTGTGTGTGTGTGTGTGTGTGTGTGTGTGTGTGTGTGTGTGTGTATAGATAGGTGTATGTATCGTGAAATTCTCAAATCTGATTGGTCAGAAGGTGGGCACTATTCTCTAAAACTGCCCGCCTCAGACCGGAGTTCTAGCTGTAACGTGAATGACAGGTTAATATTCATGCACTCGTTGTGATACATTATGGTTTCTATAGTAACATCTTCTCCCAGGATCAGACCCTCAGAAACCCAGCAGGAGGAGTCTGGAGCCATGAGAGAATTATACTTTATACTGCTTTAAACATCTCGGCCACATTTAGACATGCTGCCATGGCCGAGACGTTCAGCTGCAGGGTTCTGCTCCACTGTCTCTCTCTCACTGCGGAACCCAGAGGGAGGAAACCCCTCAAAAACACACCGTTATGGAAGGAGTCTGCAGTGTCAGAGGGGAAGCTGTAACTCTTTATAGGTTTTCTGATGTCTTCAGGACAGATGAGTTTACGCTTCTTTTCTCTGTAACGTGACAACTGCGTTTTTATTTATTTAGTCTTATTAACCTGAAGAGAGAGAATAAAGAGAGGCCAGTGAGGGAACGAGTGTTTATAGCTGCTATAATGTACGTGAGAACGGGAACTAACTTGTTTTGTGGACATGAGCATTAAAATGTAACTATAATGATATAAAATGTACAACGTGTCGTTCTTTAATCATCAATAAAAATTTAATCTTGGCAAACGGCTGTGGTATAAAAGGAATAAAAAACGCTGCTGTTATCAGAAAACAGCAATAACTCCACTTTAGCATTGTTTCGTTTCCTATAACAGCACGACCAGCGGTGTGAGTTTTGTTCATCTCTGGCGAGAATAGAGCCTCATTTCCGCGCAGCTCTCCTGCCGTTCTAAACCAATACCCTGCAGAAAAAACATCATCTCCCTCCCGAAGGATGAAAAACATCAGCAGGTGAAATTTTCAGAATCAGAATCACTTTTATTGCCAGGTATGTGAACACACACGAGGAATTTCACTTAGCTCTCTTAGTACAAACAGATAAAAAAAGCGTAGACAAAAAACAAAACAAAAAGCTATGTACATGTAGAAGGGTAAATATATGTATAGACAAGGATATATATATATATATATATATATATATATATATATATATATATATATATAAATTTTTTGGTGCAAAATGGTGCATAGTGCAAGGATGACTTAGTAAATATAAATATACAGTGTGCACAGAATGACGGTATGAGTGTGCAGATATTTCACAGTTGATGTTGCTGATATTTGAGTCCGGTTTTAGCTGTTCATCACAGAGACAGCCTGAGGGAAAAAACTGTTCTTGTGTCTGGTTGTTTTTGCGTACAGTGATCTGTCGCGTCTCCGAGAGGGGAGAAGTTTAAACAGTTTGTGACCAGGGTGTGACGGGTCTGCAGAGATGTTACCTGCCCGTTTCCTGACTCTGGACAGGTACAGGTCTTGGATGGAGGGCAGGCTGACACCAATAATTTTCTCTGCAGACCTTATTGTCCATTGCAGTCTGTTCTTGTCCTGTTTGGTGACCGATCCAAACCAAAAAGTGATGGAAGAGCAGAGAACAGACTGAATGATGGCAGAGTAGAATTGTATCAGCAGCTCCTTAGACAGGTTGAGCTTCCTGAGTTGGCGCAGAAAGTACAACCTCTGCTGGGCCTTTTTGATGATGGTGACTGTGTTGGTCTCCCACTTCAGGTCCTGGGAGATTGTGGAACCCAGAAACCTGAAGGTTTCAACAGCAGTTACAGTGTTTTTGGTGATGGTGATGGGCGGCGGGGGGAGGCTCCTCCTAAAGTCCACTGTCATCTCCACAGTTTTGAGCGTGTTCAGCTCCAGATTGTTCTGACCGCACCAACAGACCAGCCGTTCAACCTCCCGTCTGTATGCAGACTCGTCACCATCTCGGATGAGGCTGATGACCGTTGTGTCGTCTGCAAATTTCAAGAGTTTAACAGACGGGTCTCTTGAGGTGCAGTCATTGGTGTAAAGGGAGAATAGCAGTGGGGAGAGCACACACCCCTGGGGGGCACCGATGCCGATAGTCCGGGTGCTGGATGTGATGCTCCCCAGCTTCACCTGCTGCTTCCTGTCAGTCAGGAAGTTTATAATCCACTGACAGGTGGAGGAGGGCACAGTGAGCTGGGTGAGCTTGGTGTGGAGGATGTCTGGAACGATGGTGTTGAACGCCGAACTGAAGTCCACGAACAGGATCCTGGCGTACGTCCCTGCAGAGTCAAGGTGTTGCAGGATGTAGTGCAGTCTCATATTGATTGCATCATCCGCTGACCTGTTTGCTCGGTAGGCAAACTGCAGGGGGTCCAGCAGGGGGTCTGTGATGTCCTTCAGGTGTGACAACACCAGTCTCTCAAAGGACTTCATGACTACAGATGTGAGGGCTACAGGCCTGTAGTCATTCAGTCCTGTGATGGTGGTTTTCTTGGGAACCGGGATTATTGTGGAGCGTTTGAAGCATGAGGGGACTTCACACAGCTCCAGGGATCTATTGAAGATCTGGGTGAAGATGGGGGCCAGCTGATCAGCACAGACCTTCAGACAGGAGGGTGACACACCATCTGGGCCAGGTGCCTTCCTGATCTTCTGTCTGCAAAAAAGCTTTCTTCAGAGAGGAAATAGGTATGTGTGTGTGTGTGTGTCCACACACACCTGATCTCCAGCACTCACATCTGCTCTCTTATTAACCCTGAGCTCCAGTCCGCCCGCAACTTCCTGTAACGAATGCTCCCGAACTAAAAATGTGCATTTGGTGATGCAGATTTGTCTCCAATGCTCTGAGTCACTCCGTCCTGCAGGAAGTGTAAAGACGTCGTGGAGCTACAAGTCAAACTGCATCGATTTAAGAGTTAGAAGGTGTTGGAGTTTTAAATAAGGAATAACTCAGTGTTTAATTCCTCTGATACTGCAGCGATTTAATGGAGTCACAGGAGTGCTATAAAAAAGAATAAGTATGAATAAGAATAAGAAAATAAATTAAATTAAATTAACGAGATAGTCAGTGAGGGTGTAGCTCACTCCGACCCTGTCTCGTCCAGAAGCAACGATCTAAACCTTGCACAATAAATGTTGCAAGCTATGTACACTATATACAAGTGATATATAGAAGCGATCTCGACCCTACGAATACCGACCTATTTACCAGAAAGAATCCAAAATGGCGAGGAATTGACTGAGAAGTGATTTTTGTTGAACTGCTCATTAAGGCTTAATTAGTCCATAACTTCATTAATAATTGTAATGAAGCAAATCTGGGTAGACGTTATATGCACCCTAGGTTCCCCTACCTTCATGCCAGAAAGAATCAAAATTGGTGAAGAATTGAGGGAGAAGAAGTGATTTGTGTGAACGACGGGTGACGGACGACACATGATGGCATAAATTCATCACCTGTTGGCCGGATGAGCTAATAACCAAGAATAATAACATTTAAAAATATTTTTTTCCTATTGCTTTTTCAATATGGTCACACATTTGAACTCTTTTGAATGTTAGTGAAATGAGGAAGTTCCTGTTCTCACTTACGTTATAGCAGTGATAAACAGTCGTTCCCTCACCAGCCTCTTTTTATTCGCTCTCTTCAATTTAATAAGACAAAAAACTTGTAGCTTGTCATGTGACTGAGAAACCGCAAAGAAGCATAAACTAAAAGTTGTAGCTTTAAATCTAACACTGGAGACTCCTTCCATAAACAAATAAAGCTTCATTATACGTCATCTTATTAATGAGAGTAAATTAGAGAGAGAGAGAAAAGAGGAAGTTGATTTAGTGTAAGCGAGAACAAGAACTAACTTGTTTTTCTAGAACATTAAATGTAACTATAAACAGATAAAAACAATGATGTTTTTCTTTAATTTAAAAATCGCGATTGTTGGCTCATTGCTGTGGTATAAAAGGAAGAAAACACTTGGATCATAACCTGGTGAAAATAACCACGTGGGCGTGTAGCCAAGATGGTCACCAAGTCAACGGACTTTACTAGAAAGACTTGGGTGACATGCAGTAGCGATAGAGAGATACATGCTCTGAGTTGCTTGAAGCTGAAGTCCAGGTTGCCTTGTGCGATTTCTTAAGGTGGAAACAAGATGTACTGTACATGTGAACACGCAGCTGCTATGTGAGTGGAACTCTTCACATAGTCGCCTGTGTACGATGTGTGTATCCGAACAATTTAAATCAATATCCACTAGGGGGCGAGGTAGAGCCAAAACATTTCTGATCTGCACTGGAATATTCTCCTTCCGGCAACAGTGGAGGAAGCAATTTTATTATTTATTATTATTGTAACAGCCGTGATTATGCCATTAATGTGATGTTATGTCATTCTATAGCGCCCCCCTCTGTTTACAATGATATTGCATCATAAGGACGATAAATTTTCTGAGCATGAAAAGACAGTAGGATATGTCCAGCGGCCATCTTGTGTACGCAAATATAATCCAGGTTTAATCTGATTCAGTGATGCTGTACGTATGAGTATTTGAATAATTTGGATAATAATCAGATTATATACTGAAATGCAATTGTTGTCTTTCTGAAATGAAGCAGCGATTTGTATTTTGCATGAAAATAAACATTAAAACAAGCATTTAGTAAACACACACACTACTGCAGGGAGGATTCTAATTATCCAGTGAACTCGATGGTCGAATGTTCTGTACGTGCCAGAAGTTTGAGAACAAAAAAATTAAACAAAACAGAAAATAGAAGCGTTTTGAGGAAACATTAGGAATGTGTGCAGGAATATGAAGCCCTGAGACAGAGAGAGAGAGAGAGAGAGAGAGAGAGAGAGAGAGATTCTCCGTGTCTCCATCTCCATCAGACCTCGAGAGATTTCTGTGTTCTCCTCTCACTCACATCGCTTTACTTGCCTGCCCATTTTAATTTATGCTCCGTCAGCTCCTGCTTCACACTCTCGCCAAACAAGGGGGCGAGTAATTAACGCTGAGTCGCTTTAACCAGGCCACAAGAAAACACCAGGTCGGTGTACTTCAGCCGCGCACGTGTGTGCGTGCTCGTTATTACTGTAAATACGTCATATAAATTCAGTTCTACTTTACGTTCCACTGTGTTTTGTGGTGAATTATTCAGTAATGGTGTGGAGTAAATGCTGAATGTTGTTGATGTGTGTGAATAAGAGTGATTCTGGATGTGTGATTGTTTTATTGAATGATTCTGGGCCTTTTTCCTGATCCTGAGTTCAGCCTTTTTCACCTGATGTGTAATTTGTCTGTACTGGGTTTGAATTATAGTGAAATTCCCGGTGGTCTCATCACGGAGGCGGTGTTGGGGCTGAAAGTCGGCAGCTACGGATTAAAACTGCGAGCTGTTTGATAAGAGAATGAAGGAAATATTTCTGATCACGTGTTTGGGTTTATGGCTTTATGTTTGGGTGAAGGAGGAATGCAGGGTTTTTTTCAGTGTTTTGCTGATTGTACACTTTTCTTTGTGATATTTTTACTCCAAATGGCTCTGTCTTGTTTTAAAAAAATTAACTCAGCTATAAATGTAATGAAATTTTTTTTTAGCCACCAGCAACAAGTAACTGAAGAAAACACCCAAAAACTTCATGTGAAATGTTCTTATGGGGCGGGGTTAGGGTAAAGGGTGGGTGTGTGGGGGTGGGGTTAGGATGAAGGAAGGCTCATGGGGACAGGGTTAGGATAAAGGATGGGTGTGGAGGCAGGGTTAGGACAGCTGTGTGTGTGGGGGGGGGGTTAGGATGAAGGACAGGTTCGTGTGGGGTTGGGATGAAGGACAGGTTTGTGAAGGGGTGGGGTTAGGATGAAGGACAGGTTCGTGTGGGGGTGGGGTTAGGGTGAAGGACAGGTTCGTGTGGGGGTGGGGTTAGGGTGAAGGACAGGTTCGTGTGGGGGTGGGGTTAGGATGAAGGACAGGTTCGTGTGGGGGTGGGGTTAGGATGAAGGACAGGTTCGTGTGGGGGTGGGGTTAGGGTGAAGGACAGGTTCGTGTGGGGGTGGGGTTAGGATGAAGGACAGGTTCGTGTGGGGGTGGGGTTAGGATGAAGGACAAGTTCGTGTGGGGGTGGGGTTATTTATTAAATTAATAGAATCTCCTTCATTTATTCTTAATAAAATCAGTTTAATAAATCACCAGATCCTCACAAATCACACTCCTCACTCCTTCATACTTATTGCTGACTGTGTCGATCAAACACTCCAGGACGAGAACCTGTGATTGAGGACAAACAATGCACAGCTTAAGATTCTCTTAATAAAATGTAATACAAAAACTTGCAAGTCCAGCACCACACATAATTAAAGCAACCCATAACCCAGATTGGATAATTGTTTAATTCAGAGCCCACATTACCTGATTCTAAACGGTCTTGGCCAGGTCATTATGACATCTGATATAAATGCAGGTGCAGGAGTTAGAACAAGCTACAGTTTAAAGGGAAACAGGTCAAGATGACTGAACAGAACACAACCTCTCAGTGTAATCAACCTCTCAACCTCAACTCCTTTAGAAGAAACAGCAGATGAGGAGGAACATGAGAAGGTCAGTACAAAACACAACTCTGTCTGTGATTACACACGAAATATTCTACAGATGAAGGACAACTTAGTGTGGGGGTGGGGTTAGGATGAAGGACATGTTAGTGTGGGGGTGGGGTTAGGATGAAGGATGTGTGGGGGTGGGGTTAGGATGAAGGACGTGTTAGTGTGGGGGTGGGGCTAGGATGAAGGACGTGTTAGTGTGGGGGCGGGGTTAGGATGAAGGACGTGTTAGTGTGGGGGTGGGGTTAGGATGAAGGACGTGTTAGTGTGGGGGCGGGGCTAGGATGAAGGACGTGTTAGTGTGGGGGCGGGGTTAGGATGAAGGACGTGTTAGTGCAGGGGCGGGGTTAGGATGAAGGACGTGTTAGTGTGGGGGGTGGGGTTAGGATGAAGGACGTGTTAGTGTGGGGGTGGGGTTAGGATGAAGGACGTGTTAGTGTGGGGGTGGGGTTAGGATGAAGGATGTGTGGGGGTGGGGTTAGGATGAAGGACGTGTTAGTGTGGGGTGGGGCTAGGATGAAGGACGTGTTAGTGTGGGGGCGGGGTTAGGATGAAGGACGTGTTAGTGTGGGGGTGGGGTTAGGATGAAGGACGTGTTAGTGTGGGGGCGGGGCTAGGATGAAGGACGTGTTAGTGTGGGGGCGGGGTTAGGATGAAGGACGTGTTAGTGTGGGGGTGGGGTTAGGATGAAGGACGTGTTAGTGTGGGGGTGGGGTTAGGATGAAGGATGTGTGGGGGTGGGGTTAGGATGAAGGACGTGTTAGTGTGGGGTTAGGATGAAGGACGTGTTAGTGTGGGGGTGGGGTTAGGATGAAGGACGTGTTAGTGTGGGGGTGGGGTTAGGATGAAGGACATGTTAGTGTGGGGGCGGGGTTAGGATGAAGGACGTGTTAGTGTGGGGGTGGGGTTAGGATGAAGGACGTGTTAGTGTGGGGGTGGGGTTAGGATGAAGGACGTGTTAGTGTGGGGGTGGGGTTAGGATGAAGGACGTGTTAGTGTGGGGTGGGGTTAGGATGAAGGACAGGTTTGTATGGTGGCGGGGTTAGGATGATGGATAGGTTAGTGTGGGGGCGGGGTTAGGATGATGGACAGGTTTGTGTGGGGGCGGTCAGGATGATGGAATGTTAGTGTAGGATGGTGGGATGTGTGTAAGTCGTGTCATGGTTGAAAGCTGCTGTGTATAAATTGTTTTCTTCCTCATGAAGTCTCAGGGAGTTTTTCCTCACCACCGTCACCTTAGCATTGTTTATTAGGAATAAATTTATTCGTTCATATGCTTAAAATCTTTATTTTTCTTTAAAGTTGCTTTATGAAAATGTCTATTGTTAAAAGCGCAATACAAATAAACTGACCCGACTTAAAAGGAATACAATAAAAATGCTGGACAGGCCACGCCCACAAGCAACAACAGTAGCAGTTGGTTCATGGCCAGAAGAGACGTGAGTGTGGAGTAAAAACTTTAACAAAATTTAAAAGAGAGCTGAGCCTCTCGGGTTCTGATTTGCAGGGATTGATTTCTGTGTGTGTGTTAGTTATAAAAAGCCTGTCAGCACCAAATTAGCTGAGCTCGGTTAGTAAACAGCTCATTTATTGATACTAAAGGAGGTTTGTAGAAAAATAAAACACATTTACAGTTCTGCTTGATTACACAGGAAAATAAATAATCATGTGAAAGAATACTGAAGCGTCTCACAGCTGGAGCATCCAAACTTTTAATGTTAAATTAAGTGGTTTGCCAGATGTTTAAAATCCCACAGGGTGATGTGTGAAATATTAAATCTGAGTGTCTGTTAAACACTAAAAATATATTTTTTAAAAATCACAACTGAAACTGCAGCAAAAATTTCTGAACTTTGACAACTTGTAATGGGCGTGCTTGAATATTCTAATTAGCATGTTTGATTGGCAGCCCAGAGAATCGAGATCTATGTAGCTGCACTTGTTAGATTCGCATTCACTCGCTATGTTCTGCCTGAATTACTGGTTAATTTTCTGTTGCTAGTTTTACTTTTGTTCACTCGGTTAGCTTACACTGCTACATTAGCTTTCTAGTTTTTCTTTTGTTTATTGTTAACTTTACTCATTAGGTTTTCTCTAGTTAGCCAGTTTGCTTGCTAGGTTTGTAAGTTGAGGCTCCATTGGTATTTGGTTGCTCGGCTAGCTTTCACTCACTAACAAATCTTTTAGTCAGTAGGTTAGCTTTCACCTATTAGCCTTTGTTGACCTGTTTGTGGTCATTTGCTGGTGAACTTTATTTTGCTATTTTCCTTGGATTATTTTCATTTCAATTCGGTCGATTTTTATTTGTTAGTTCAGATTTCACATGCCTGGGTCATCTTCGACTTGTTAGGTTAGACCTTCCTCACTAGTTTTCTTTTGCTTGCTGGTTAGGTTTTACTTTGTAGTTAGACATTTCTCACTGTTTCAGTTTTCTCAAGTATGCTTATGTTAGCTCGTTTTGTTTTTTGTTTTTTTTTGTCTAAGCTACCTTTTATTTGTTAGTTAACTTGTGCTTGATAGTAGTCATAATAGTTAAGGTTTATTTGCTAGTCGTGGATCACTTTTGCTAGGCTAGTTTCTATTCATTAGTGAACATTTGTGCACTGTTTGTTTGCTAGTTCTTGTTCACTTGCAAGGTTAGCTTTCACTTGTTAGTTTAATTTTGCGCAGGAGTTACCTTTGCTTGCAGTGTTACCTCACTACATAATTTTATTGTGCACTAGACTAGCTTTCTCTTGTTAGTTAACTTTTGTTCGCTAGCTTAGCTTTTTCTTGCTACGTCACTTGAAAAAAGTACTTTTGATAAAAGTGACGTGGGAGGGATGAGCAACAATCAGCTTTGTGATTGGTGGGGTGGAGTTTACACAGACAGTACCCATCCTTAACCCCACCCACTTTGCATTGATTGGCTAATTTAAGATAAATGACATCTCTGTTGTTTATTTTTTATTTCCCCAGCGTGATGCTGAGAGAGCGGCGCCATGCTGGAAGTCAGCAACATCCTCACAGTGCCAGCGTTGTACCAGGACACAGAGAGGTGGCACAAACACCGGGGGGCACTGCTCGACCCTCTCTTACTTCACACGGGCAGCTGTGATGCCCTCTGCCCTACACAGGAAGGGGGAGCCGGGGCAATGGGGGGGCAGCCAGGGGTCAGTCCCACTCTCTTCACCCGCAGGAGAGGAGGACTTATCGAGCAGAAGGACATCGTTAAAGCTCATCAGGCTCACAAGATACAGAGCACACCACAGGCACTACGCAAAGAATGGGAGTGAGTGTACACACACACACACACACACACACACACACACACACACACACACACACCTCATTAGTGCTTTAAACCCCACAGTGAGCTTCCTGGGATGCAGCTACAATAAGGAAGGAGGCTTCAGAGGAACCAGGAACTCTGTGTGTGTGTGTGTCATTCTCCTCCTACCACCACTGGGAATGATGAGTCATTTTATATCCAACAGTTTTAAAGAATCCCAGTTAGTTAGTGATACCAGCAGAGCGTGAAATTAGCATGTGGCTAATGTGTGGAAAGTTTTAACAGGCACTAATAAAAATCTTTTCACTCACTACATTAGCATTTACTCACTGGATTAGTTTCCATATTTCAGTTATTTTATTTATTTATTTATTTATTTATTTTACTTGCATTTATTTCCTCGGTTAGCTTTCATTTGCTAGTTAACTCTTGCTTGGAGAGTTGTTTTCCTTTGCTACATTCATTTTTGTTTGTAGAGTTAGCTTTCTCTAAATTATCGTTAATTTACTGCGCTAGCTTTTACTTGCTAGGTTAAGTCTTGAGAGCTTGGGTTAGCTTATTTACTTTCACTGCCACCTGTTAGTGAATGTTCACATTCTAGGTTAGCTTTTGCCTGTTAGTTAGCATGTGGTTTAAAAACTAGGTCCATAACACAGGCTAATTTCTTCACACAGAACGAGTTATAGTGTCAAACGTTTTTATGCTAGCTCCTGAAACATCTCTGAAAAAGGTTTTGATGTTAAAATGTGTGAAACTGTCACTCATCTCCCTCACAGGATGTAGCAACGACACAGAGAGCAAGACAAGTGAAACAGGAGGGTGCCAGTACTTTTAGTAACCATAGTGCTGTGCAGGCCCGGCCCTTACCAATTTGACACCCTAGGCAAGATTTTAGGTGGCGCCCCCTCCCCAACACCAGTTAAAGCCACTGATAGTGTATCTATACTAACAAGAAATGGAATAGCTTTGTCTTAAAACATTCTTTTATTTAAACAAAAGAATTGCACGTTCAAAATACTTTAATTAAAGGCATTAAATAAAGAAATTGCACATTCAAAATATTTAATACTGAATTAAAGAAACAAATACAAAATATGAACTGAATATATGAAACATAATATAAATGGCTTACATAAAGTGTTACATTTACAGTACTCCCAAAATAAAAAATGTAAACAAGTGTTGTAATTCGTAAATGCAATATAAATAAGGCATTGCACAAAATAAGATATTAAAGAAACCAGTGTGCATGAAAAATACAAGGATTTAAATAAAAATAAAAAATATATAAAATTGTGATATTAAAAAGACCTCTAGTGGTGTTTTTTGGTACTGCCTTCAACTTCAACTATTGAAAAACTAAATGTAGAACAGGCCCTGCAGTGCAAGCTATCATCTTTTTTAGAGTACACGAGCCAGCTTCTTCTGACTTTTTCGCCATTGACTAAGAGTCTGTTAAAATAGTCATGTTGACACCTTCGTCCATCTTTTTGTTTGGGGAATGTGAAGCTGTTTCCTATTTGAAATGGACCACTGTAAACCAACTCTGTTCTGACCTTATCAGTTAGAGGAGATGGCCAGTCAGCCGGGTCTACTGGAGCAGCAGAAGGTCCCCTTGATGCTGCTGCATCACTAGGTTGTGTTGGGTTGGTTGAGGTGGAGGCAACTGGATTAGCATTGGATGCTGCTAGGCCTACGTCCCTGCTGGGTTGCTCTGCTGAGGTGGAGGCGACAGGAGGATTTACAAGTGTAGGACTGAGGAATCTCAGCAGTGCATCTGAAGAGAGAAGAGGAGTAACACCAGTCTTATAATAACCACATGATTTTAAGAATAAAATAAAATGAAATAATATAAATGAAAAACCTAAGAAATGCATGCAGGATGTAGACTTTACTGTACTGTGTCTAATATACAGTGCACTCTTTATTATGCAAATTATATTAGTAATTCATACTGTATATTAGTAATGGTAGGCTATCAATTGTATTGTCTAATTGTTTATTACAGTGAAATGCAAATTAGCAGAAGGCAAAGGATTAGTTAACTGCAGTATAATATAGCATGTGAGAATGCCAAGTTATGCTCTAACATTAATTATGTACACTGATATAATGTTATCCATTGCTTTGCTGCATAGCCTAGAAAACAAGTGGTTAATGACGTTATCAATCATGGTTTTGCAACAGAAAAATAATATCGACATCATCTTTACTGAGTGTGACATTACCTCTGTCTTTGTCGCGTTTTTCCTCCTCTTCTTTCCTTTTCTTTCTCCCCTGGGCTCCTGACAATTTTGGACGTTTTGACATTTTTTCAGCTTGTATTAAAGCACGACCATCCTCCCCAAGTAGTAGTCTAGCATATGTAAAGCCTGGTCGGACGAGAGGGGGCGCCTTGGGAAAGTAACAGGTCTATTAATGATAATAATAATAATAATAATAATAATTATTATTATTTACTGAATTCCTCACCACCCGCTCGGTGAGTTGCTTTTGTGTCTTCTTCCTTTACAGGAGAGAAAGCGTGCCATTTATGCTATTTGTAAAGAGAACACATCTGAGTGCTTGTTTCGTTTCCCTGCAGTCTTGACGCACTGAGATTGTTTCTTGTTTTCAACGCGTTTATTATGTTTTCCTCCAGGAAGCTCTTCGCAACATGGTTGCTTGAATGAGCTGCTAAACTGTCATTTTAATGAGAACACAGATCAACAAAGCAACTTTGTTTTATGAAAAAAAAAACGTGCCAGGCACCATTGGAATATCTCGCTGCGAAACGTGTTCGGTGCATAAAAGACCTTTACTTCAGCCCAGACTGCTCAACGACACCGACAGACTGCTCCAAGTGCAGCCATATTCAAAACAAGCAACAGATCTATGTCAGTTATCTACGTTATGCAAAAACACTCTTTAGCCAACAACACTTAGGCTATTACATGGTCAAAACAGAGAATAGCCGCGGATGCGCACTTGCGCGCCCGAAGACACACTATAGACAGGGCGAACCACTGTTGAGCGCTTATTGTTTCATGATTAACAACCACCACCACACCCCGCTTTTTTTGACAAATCGCACCCTGACTACATGCTTTGCTGTACAATTAAATTAGGCTAAGACATTATAATGCTGACTCGTTTTCAGAATAGTGGAAGTCATAATTTTTCTCCCCCCGTTTCTGCGCCCCTGGATGGACGCAGCGCCCTTAGCATTTGCCTATATTGCCTATGCCACGGGCCGGCTCTGGTGCTGTGTGTGTGTTGTTGCTGTTGTTGTTAGCATGTTAGCACTACACACTCTGCTGATCATTCAGGGTACAGTGGTACTTGAAAGTTTGTGAACCCTTTAGAATTTTCTATATTTCTGCATAAATATGACCTAAAACATCATCAAATTTTCACACAAGTCCTAAAAGTAGATAAAGAGAACCGAGTTAAACAAATGAGACAAAAATATTATACTTGTTCATTTATTTATTGAGGAAAATGATCCAATATTACATATCTGTGAGTGGCAAAAGTATATGAACCTCTAGGATTAGCAGTTAATTTGAAGGCGAAATTAGAGTCAGGTGTTTTCAATCAATGGGATGACAATCAGGTGTGAGTGGGCACCCTGTTTTATTTAAAGAACAGGGATCTACACTCTAACAAATGATGTGCTGGCTCAACGTAAAAAATTGATGTAACAATTTGCATGGATATTTTCAAGTTATTTCAACTTACCTAGGATTGAGTACATGCCACAAGACTTTTCAAGTTAGGCCAACTCAACTACTTTAGTACAAGCAACATGATTTGCCTTGTCCTTTACAAGCTTATTTAAGTTGAACCGACTTAATTTTAATTGTGTTAAAATTACTCCTTTTAGTTATTCTAACTTATTTCTTTCCCTTTCATTCTACTCAGAAATGTCCATGCAAATTGTTACCTTAATTTTTTTTAGTACAAGAACTTATTTATCTAAGTCAGAATAAATCACACATTTAAATTCCAGTTTTATGATCTATTTATTTAAACACCAGTCAGCATCTCACTTACAGTAACAGGACTGAGTGTATATTGACATTTTAATAGTACACAAAAATGTAGCCTTCATAAAATAAATCAGGAAACTTACAACATAAAATAGCCCTGTAAAACTGTCTCAGAAAGATTGAACATATTGACAGTCATGCTCTTGAGACTGATTTGAGTTATTTTGTATAAAAGTACATTACTTTGAACTAGGTGTAGTTAATAAACTCTCAACACTGCACCGACTATACAGTATGTAAACAACACATTGCAAATAACAGTGCAACATTTCCTCTTTAATTTGAGGACAGCTTAAATGTCTAACTCGTCACTTTTTTTTTTTTGCACAGCAGTTTATTTTTTAGCAACATTACCTTAGGAATTGCTTTCAGATCATCCAACTCAAGGAATATCTTTTGAAACACTTCAAAAGTATTTTTCAGTTCTTTTGGGTAGCTGAGGTTGAGTGCGTATATCAGCCCCATTAGCAAGGCACAGGCTCTGGAAATATCCACATCCGTTAGGACCTCTGTTCCCTCCAGGACGATCTTTGCACGGGCTGCAGGTATGCCACCTCGTGTGGTGACAATCTTCATCAGTTCGCCCGTAATATCCCCATCACTATCCTGCTAGGTCAGAATCAATATAAAGGTTTTAAGTTCAAGTTGAAGTCAACTTTATCAATAATGCCATTTGTGTGTTAGGACTGGGACTGTTTTGGCCTCTAGAGGCCACTGTTATTTCCTTTTCTGGTCATGTTTGTTTTGGGCCTCTAGAGGTCACCACTGTGTTCTGTGTTTTGTTTTTGTCTTATTGCCTGTTTCCTGCCCCGCCCTGTCCTTAATTAGTTTGTGTATTTATACCCCTGAGTTCAGTCCTCTTGTCACGGAGTCTTTGTGCTGTTATGTTTAGCTCCAGTTACCTCTGTTCCGTGTTCCTTGCCTTTGTCTTTTTGGTTTTGCACTTTGCTTTTCTTTTTGGACTTTTTGGACTTTGTATTTACTGTTTTTTGGATCTTCTGAGCGTTGGTATTTTTGCCTTTTCTTTTCTAGTTTTTTGGCTTTTGTATTTGACTTTGACCTTTTGGATATTTTATTTTTCCCTTCATCTTCAGAGCGTTTTTTGGATTATTTTTTTTGGGACTGTAAATATTGTAAATAAACTTTTTGATACTTTTCTACTTCCGCCTCACGCCTCTGCACTTGAGTCATTCCCCTGGTGGCCTAGTGGGGGTTTGCTGGATTATCACACCAGCGAACCAGGTTTGAATACCAGCGAACCAGGTTCGAATCCCAGCAAAACCCTAACTGAAAGACTCCGTCATGACCGACTCAGCAGAGGCTTCTTCATCTGTCTATCCGGCCAACCTTCAGGGAATGATGGCTGCGTTAACATGCCTCAGATCCACCATGGACACTCATGGACGGACTCTCGCAAGCCAACATGAGACCCTTGCTCGCCATGAGGTACTGCTTCAGCAGATTGGGAGAAGCCTGGCACAGCTGACTTCTCTGCCCCCATCTCCTCCGCCTGATTCCGCTCCTGCTCCAGTGCCTCCTGCCATGCTGCCTTCTTCACCTCGCGAACCCAGCCTTCCTGCACCACAGAGGCATGATGGCAAGCACAGTGAGTGTCGAGAGTTCCTTACCCAGTGTCAACTCACCTTTGAGCTTCAGCCTACCACCTACACTACGGATCGCTGCAAGATTGCCTTTGTGATAACCTTGTTAGCAGGTAAGGCGCGAGCCTGGGCTACTGCTATCTGGCAGAGACAGGGACTTGAGTGCTCTGATTTCCAGCTGTTTACTGAGGAGATGCTGCGTGTCTTCGATCAAGCAGACATCAGTAAAGACGCAGCCAGAAAGCTCATGTCCATCTGGCAAGGGGGAAGCATCGCAGACTACGCCATCTCGTTCCGGACGCTCGCAGCAGTAAGTGGATGGAACGAGACTACCCTGGTGTCAGCCTTCCACCATGGTCTGTCTGACCCCATCAAAGACGGTCTGGCTTCTATCGGATGCCCAAGTGACCTCGAAACACTGATCTCACATTCTACTCGTCTGGACAACAGGATGAGAGAACGCCGCCAAGTCCTGAGCCTCCCCGGCCTCTCTGCCTCTACCTGGAGCCTGTCTACCTCTTCCAGTGACTGTCCAGAACCCATGCAAGTGGGTCGTACTCGCCTCTCCACATCTGAGAGGGAGCGCAGAAGGAGGGACAAGTGCTGCATCTACTGTGGCAAGCCTGGTCACTTCCGAGCATCATGTCCCGAACTCTCGGGAAAAGGACTGCCCCGTCCAGCCGAGGGAGGGTTGTGACGGGGCCTACCCTCTCTCCCGGACTCCCTGGCCAAGGACTGTACATCCCAGTCTCCATCTCCTGGGGTGAGTCCGTCCACTCTTGTCAAGCTTTGTTAGACTCAGGGGCGGCTGGAAACTTTATGGATAGCCACTTCGCCCAAAGCATCAATGTCCCGACTGCGCCTCTTGAAGTCCCACTGTCTGTGTCTGCCCTCGATGGCCAAGTGTTAGGTGATGGAAGAGTCACCCAAGTTACTTCTCCAGTCTTTCTCCAGTCTCAAGGTCACAAAGAAGAAATATCCCTGCACCTTATTCATTCACCTGAGTTCCCAGTTATTCTAGGCCTTCCTTGGCTTACTCGCCACAACCCTCGCATAGACTGGGTAACAAGCCAGGTTGTGGAATGGGGCCCTGCATGCCATGCCTCTTGTCTGCTCTCTAGCTCTCCTGTGTCTCCTGCCAAGCCCCCTGATCTCACCAAGTTATCTCAAGTTCCCACAGAGTACTGGGATCTCAAGGAGGTCTTCAGCAAGAGCAGGGCCGCCGTTCTTCCTCCGCACCGTGCCTACGACTGTGCCATCGACTTTCTCCCTGGGACTACTCCTCCTTGGGGCCGTCTGTTCTCCCTCTCTCAGCCAGAACGCAAGGCCATGGAGGAGTACATCAAGGAAGCCTTGGCCTCTGGGTTCATTCGACCCTCCACCTCACCCGCTGGTGCCGGCTTCTTCTTTGTCGGCAAGAAGGATGGGGGTCTCCGGCCATGTATTGATTATAGGGGCCTGAACAAGATCACCATGCGCAACCGCTATCCCCTTCCGCTGATGTCCACAGCATTCGACCTGCTCCAAGGCGCCACCATCTTCACCAAGTTGGACTTACAGAACGCATACCACCTCGTCCGTATCCGACAGGGAGATGAGTGGAAGACCGCCTTTAACACCCCGTCAGGGCACTACAAGTACCAGGTGATGCCCTTCGGACTCACCAATGCACCAGCTGTTTTTCAGGCCCTTATCAACGATGTCTTGAGGGATATGATTAATCTATACGTTTTCGTCTACCTCGACGACATCCTTATATTCTCCAAGACCTTACAGGAACACCGCCACCATGTCCGCCAAGTCCTCCAGAGACTCTTGCAGAATAATCTGTTTGCTAAAGCCCAGAAATGCGAGTTTCATGTCCCCGAGGTCTCCTTCCTGGGATTTATCATACGAACGGGGCAACTCCAAATGGACCCAGCCAAGACCCTGGCCGTCCGGGACTGGCCTACTCCCAAGTCCATTAAGGAGGTTCAGTGGTTCTTAGGATTCGCTAACTTCTACCGCAAGTTCATCAGGAACTTCAGTTCCGTAGCTGCACCTATGTCGGACCTCACCAAAAGGACTGGTGGCTCCTTTGTCTGGTCCCCTCAGGCGGAAGAGGCGTTTAATGACCTAAAACACCGCTTTTGCACAGCACCCATTCTGGTTCTCCCGGACACCTCCCAACCATTCATCGTGGAGGTGGATGCCTCGGACAGTGGTGTCGGCGCGGTGCTCTCTCAATGCTCGGAAGGGAAGCTGCACCCCTGCGCTTACTTCTCCCACCGCCTGAGCCCTGCGGAGTCCCGCTATGATGTGGGGAATCGGGAACTGCTAGCGGTCAAACGAGCCCTTGAGGAGTGGAGGCACTGGCTGGAGGGAGCGCAACATCCATTCCTGGTGTGGACGGACCATAAGAACCTGGAGTACCTCCAGCAAACCAAGAGGCTGAACCCACGACAGGCTAGGTGGGCTTTGTTTTTCAGCCATTTCAGCTTCATCCTATCATACCGCCCGGGCTCTAAGAACACCAAACCGGACGCGCTCTCCAGGCTGTTCTCGCCCAACAACAGGGAGAGTGAAGTTGGGCCTATCATCCCTATATCCCGGATTGTGGCTCCTGTCCGCTGGGGTATTGAGGAGACCGTTCGACAAGCTCAACGCTGGGACCCTGATCCTGGGACAGGGCCACCGGGCCTCCTGTATGTCCCTCGTCAAGCCCGGGCCAAGGTTCTCCAGTGGGGTCACTCTTCCCCTCTCACCGCCCACCCAGGAGCTCGGAGGACCCTGGACTTCCTGAAAAGACGCTTCTGGTGGCCTAACATGGAGAAGGAAGTGAGGTCATTCGTCCTGTCCTGTGAGGTCTGCACCAGAACCAAGAACCCGCGACAGCGTCCCCAGGATCTCCTGCATCCTCTGCCTATTCCCCGGCGTCCCTGGTCCCATGTGGCGGTCGACTTCATCACAGGTCTCCCTGAGTCTCAAGGTAACACTGTCATATTGGTCATAGTGGACAGATTCTCCAAGGCCTGCCGCTTTATTCCACTGTGCAAACTCCCCTCTGCCCTTGACACTGCTAAATTGTTGTTCACTCATGTCTTCCGAGTTTTTGGTCTCCCTCAGGACATCGTCTCTGACCGGGGGCCCCAGTTCTCCTCCCGAGTATGGCACGGCTTCTGCAAGAGCATCGGGGCCACTGCCAGCCTCTCCTCTGGGTTCCACCCCCAGTCCAACGGCCAGACGGAGAGGCTCAACCAGGACCTGGAAACCACCCTGCGAGGCCTGGCTATGGATAACCCGACATTGTGGAGCACCTGGCTGCCATGGGCAGAGTACGCCCACAACACCCTGCAGTCATCGGCCACCAAGCTGTCGCCGTTCCAGTGCCAATTCGAGTTCCAGCCACCTCTGTTCCCGGACCAGGAGGAGGATGCTGGGGTGCCCTCAGTCAACCATTACGTGAGACGGTGTCACAAGACCTGGAGCAAGGTCAGGAGGACACTCATCCAGACCTCCAGTACCAACCAGACCCAGGCCAACCGCCATAGGAGACCTGCCCACACTTTCCGCCCTGGGCAGCGGGTTTGGCTGTCCACCAAGGACCTTCCGCTGCGGGTGGAGAACTGCAAGCTTGCTCCTCGCTACATTGGCCCCTTCAAGGTTGTACGCAGAGTTAACCCTGTCTCCTACTGGCTCCAGTTACCACGTACGCTAAGGATCAACCCCACATTCCATGTTTCCTTTTGCAGCCCGTACTGATGTCCATGTATGCCCCTGCCCCTAGGAACCCCCCGCCCCCCTGCAGCTTCCAGGGTCAGACTGTGTTCACCATGCGCCGCCTGCTGGACTCCCCCCAGGTTCACGGGGGCCTCCAATATCTTGTGGACTGGGAGGGCTATGGCCCTGAGGAGCGCTGCTGGGTCCCAGCTTGGGACATACTCGATAAAGAACTTTGTCGGGACTTCCATTCGGCCCATCCTGATCGTCCTGGGAACGTCAGGAGACGCTCCTGGGGGGGTCCTGTTAGGACTGGGACTGTTTTGGCCTCTAGAGGCCACTGTTATTTCCTTTTCTGGTCATGTTTGTTTTGGGCCTCTAGAGGTCACCACTATGTTCTGTGTTTTGTTTCTGTCTTATTGCCTGTTTCCTGCCCTGCCCTGTCCTTAATTAGTTTGTGTATTTATACCCCTGAGTTCAGTCCTCTTGTCACGGAGTCTTTGTGCTGTTATGTTTAGCTCCAGTTACCTCTGTTCCGTGTTCCTTGCCTTTGTCTTTTTGGTTTTGCACTTTGCTTTGCTTTTTGGACTTTTTGGACTTTGTATTTACTGTTTTTTGGATCTTCTGAGCGTTGGTATTTTTGCCTTTTCTTTTCTAGTTTTTTGGCTTTTGTATTTGACTTTGACCTTTTGGATATTTTATTTTTCTGTTCATCTTCTGAGCGTTTTTTGGATTATATTTTTTTGGGACTGTAAATATTGTAAATAAACTTTTTGATACTTTTCTACTTCCGCCTCACGCCTCTGCACTTGAGTCATTCCCCTGGTGGCCTAGTGGGGGTTTGCTGGATTATCACACCAGCGAACCAGGTTTGAATACCAGCGAACCAGGTTCGAATCCCAGCAAAACCCTAACAGTGTGCAGGACATACAGAGAATTGAATTGCGTTTCCCTGTTATCCACGGTGCAAACAGTAATAAATATAGGTAAAAGATATAAACTTTTTAAAAAAGTATATATACACACACACAAGCTAAAGCTATTTAAGAAAAGACAGTGGCAATCCAGAAAGTGCAAATGTGGCAGTGTGAACAGAATTAATGGTATAAATTTAAATGTGACGAATGACAGTATAAACAGAATGAACAATGTAAATGGGAACAGCAGTCTGACAGTATAGTAGGGCAATATAGCACGATATAAACAGAATTATCAGTATAAATAGAAATAAATATGGCAGTATGAGCAGAATTTACAGTGTAAGTATAAATATGGCAGATATGACAGTATAAACAGTATAGCAGTGAAGTCTATCAAAGATAAAAGATGTATAAAGTGTAAACAGTGTTGTAAACAGTTTTTATATAGTGCAATTAAGTAAAAAATATAACATGTAAACAGTATTGTAAACAGTTTTTACATAGTGCAATTGAATTTAAGGATTTGAAGTGAGAAAATTCCACATAGACACACAGTTCTTTTATGGAAACATGCCCCCGTTATTTTTTGTTTTATTGTAGAACACATTACACAGCCACAGCACCACAGTTATCTACTAAAAAAATTACACATTACCACTGCTGACCAAGAAAAAGCATCTAATGTTGTGTAAAACAATTTCTTGTACTGTTGTACTGTCTGTTGATGCAGTTATTAGCTGTTGTGAATAAAACGACTCAAAATTGTACTCACCAAGCCGTAAAGTTTGCAAACGCGTTTCTCCAACTCTGTGCTCTGCTCAGTCGTGTCTTCCAACCTTATGCTTCCAACAGGCACATGCATGCTCTGTTCGCGCTAAACACGTCCGTGCAGGTTGGCCTTGTACTCAGCTTTTAACAGACACGGACACAGATTTTTAAGTTGTGCTAACTGAATACATCTCTATATTGAGTTAAGGCAGAAATATCTGTTGAAAATTCATGTATTAGTGAGTTAAGACTATTTTATTTATTTTCATTTAGACCAACTTATTAAATTATCAACTCATTATAATGCATACACATAAACTTTTATTTTTTATGCAGAAAAAGCTCTTGATTTTGAGCTATACTTACTAACCCCATGAATAATTTCTTAGTGTATCAAAGTCTGATCTTCACAACACATGTTTGTGGAAGTGTATCATGGCACAAACAAAGGAGATTTCTGAGGACCTCATAAAAAGCGTTGTTGATGCTCATCAGGCTGGAAAAGGTTACAAAACCATCTTTAAAGAGTTTGGACTCCACCAATCCACAGCCAGACAGATTGTGTACAAATGTAGGAAATTCAACACCATTGTTACCCTCCCCAGGAGTGGTCAACCAACAAATATCACTCCAAGAGCAAGGCGTGTAATAGTCGGCGAGGTCACAAAGGACCCCAGGGTAACTTCTAAGCAACTGAAGGCCTCTCTCACATTGGCTAACGTTAATGTTCATGAGTACACCATCAGGAAAACACTGAACAACAATGGTGTGCATGGCAGGGTTGCAAGGAGAAAGCCACTGCTCTCCAAAAACAACATTGCTGCTCGTCTGCAGTTTGCTAAAGATCATGTGGACAAGCCAGAAGGCTATTGGAAAAATGTTTTGTGGACGGATGAGACCAAAATAGAACTTTTTGGTTTAAATGAGAAGCGTTATGTTTGGAGAAAGGAAAACACTGCATTCCAGCATAAGAACCTTATCCCATCTGTGAAACATGGTGGTGGTAGTATCATGGTTTGGGCCTGTTTTGCTGCATCTGGGCCAGGACGGCTAGCCATCATGATGGAACAATGAATTCTGAATTATACGAGTGAATTCTAAAGGAAGATGACAGGACATCTGTCCATGAACTGAATCTCAAGAGAAGGTGCATCATGCAGCAAGACAACGACCCTAAGCACACAAGTCGTTCTACCAAAGAATGGTTAAAGAAGAATAAAGTTAATGTTTTGGAATGGCCAAGTCAAAGTCCTGACCTTAATCCAATCAAAATGTGGAAGGACCTGAAGCGAGCAGTTCATGTGAGGAAACCCACAAACATCCCAGAGTTGAAGCTGTTCTGTACGGAGGAATGGGCTAAAATTCCTCCAAGCCGGTGTGCAGGACTGATCAACAGTTACCGCAAACGTTTAGTTGCAGTTATTGCTGCACAAGGGGGTCACACCAGATACTGAAAGCAAAGGTTCACATACTTTTGCCACTCACAGATGTGTAATATTGGATCATTTTCCTCAATAAATAAATCTCATCATCTCATTATCTGTAGCTGCTTTATCCTGTTCTACAGGGTCGCAGGCAAGCTGGATCCTATCCCAGCTGACTACGGGTGAAAGGCGGGGTACACCCTGGACAAGTCGCCAGGTCATCACAGGGCTGACACATAGACACAGACAACCATTCACACTCACATTCACACCTACGCTCAATTTAGAGTCACCAGTTAACCTAACCTGCATGTCTTTGGACTGTGGGGGAAACCGGAGCACCCGGAGGAAACCCACGCAGACACGGGGAGAACATGCAAACTCCGCACAGAAAGGCCCTCACCGGCCATGGGGCTCGAACCCGGACCTTCTTGCTGTGAGGCGACAGTGCTAACCACTACACCACCGTGCCGCCCCTCAATAAATAAATGACCAAGTAAAATATTTTTGTCTCATTTGTTTAACTGGGTTCTCTTTTTCTAATTTTAGGACTTGTGTGAAAATCTGATGATGTTTTCGGTCATATTTATGCAGAAATATAGAAAATTCTAAAGGGTTCACAAACTTTCAAGCACCACTGTAAATAACAGTATGACAGTTCTATCTGTCTGATGACCTTAATCTCTGTATTGACTTCCTGTTTCTCTCTCTCTCACACAGACATGCACATACACATATTCAGTGCACTGCGAATTAGGCAAATTCCCCATGTTCTGAGCTTCTTTGTCCCTGAGGTTCTAATTGTTTCTACAACCCCGATTCCAAAAAAGTTGGGACAAAGTACAAATTGTAAATAAAAACGGAATGCAATAATTTACAAATCTCAAAAACTGATATTGTATTCACAATAGAACATAGACAACATATCAAATGTCGAAAGTGAGACATTTTGAAATTTCATGCCAAATATTGGCTCATTTGAAATTTCATGACAGCAACACATCTCAAAAAAGTTGGGACAGGGGCAGTAAGAGGCTGGAAAAGTTAAAGGTACAAAAAAGGAACAGTTGTTGGACCAAATTGCAACTCATTAGGTCAATTGGCAATAGGTCATTAACATGACTGGGTATAAAAAGGGCATCTTGGAGTGGCAGTGGCTCTCAGAAGTAAAGATGGGAAGAGGATCACCAATCCCCCTAATTCTGCACCGACAAATAGTGGAGCAATATCAGAAAGGAGTTCGACAGTGTAAAATTGCAAAGAGTTTGAACACATCATCATCTACAGTGCATAATATCATCAAAAGATTCAGAGAATCTGGAAGAATCTCTGTGCGTAAGGGTCAAGGCCGGAAAACCATACTGGGTGCCCGTGATCTTCGGGCCCTTAGACAGCACTGCATCACATACAGGCATGCTTCTGTATTGGAAATCACAAAATGGGCTCAGGAATATTTCCAGAGAACATTATCTGTGAACACAATTCACCGTGCCATCTGCCGTCGCCAGCTAAAACTCTATAGTTCAAAGAAGAAGCCGTATCTAAACACGATCCAGAAGCGCAGACGTCTTCTCTGGGCCAAGGCTCATTTAAAATGGACTGTGGCAAAGTGGAAAACTGTTCTGTGGTCAGACAAATCAAAATTTGAAGTTCTTTATGGAAATCAGGGACGCCGTGTCATTCGGACTAAAGAGGAGAAGGACGACCCAAGTTGTTATCAGCGCTCAGTTCAGAAGCCTGCATCTCTGATGGTATGGGGTTGCATTAGTGCGTGTGGCATGGGCAGCTTACACATCTGGAAAGACACCATCAATGCTGAAAGGTATATCCAGGTTCCAGAGCAACATATGCTCCCATCCAGACAACGTCTCTTTCAGGGAAGACCTTGCATTTTCCAACATGACAATGCCAAACCACATACTGCATCAATTACAGCATCATGGCTGCGTAGAAGAAGGGTCCGGGTACTGAACTGGCCAGCCTGCAGTCCAGATCGTTCACCCATAGAAAACATTTGGCGCATCATAAAACGGAAGATACGACAAAAAAGACCTAAGACAGTTGAGCAACTAGAATCCTACATTAGACAAGAATGGGTTAACATTCCTATCCCTAAACTTGAGCAACTTGTCTCCTCAGTCCCCAGACGTTTACAGACTGTTGTAAAGAGAAAAGGGGATGTCTCACAGTGGGAAACATGGCCTTGTCCCAACTTTTTTGAGATGTGTTGTTGTCATGAAATTTAAAATCACCTAATTTTTCTCTTTAAATGATAAATTTTCTCAGTTTAAACATTTGATATGTCATCTATGTTCTATTCTGAATAAAATATGGAATTTTGAAACTTCCACATCATTGCATTCCGTTTTTATTTACAATTTGTACTTTGTCCCAACTTTTTTGGAATCGGGGTTGTAGATTATTTATTCCCTAAATTCCAGATGTTTGTCACTGTCCCCTACATTCCAAATGTTAGTTTTCAGTGTTCTTGTTCCATAGTCCTGAGTTTCTTTATCTAGTTTCCAAGTCTTCTCTAGTTTCCAGAGATGTTCCTGTGTTTGTTTTTCTCTACATTCTGTATGTTTGCAGATTCATTATTCCGTAATGTCCAGATGTTTCTGGAGTCTTTGCTCCCCAGTTTGTATTGGTTTCTAGTTTTTATGCCTCCGCCACCGTAAGGTGCAGGAGGCATTATGTTTTCGGGTTGTCTGTCTGTCCGTGCGTGCGTCCGTCCCGAAACCTTGTGAACACGTTATCTCAAAGGCTAATGAAAGGAATTTCACCAAACTTTCACCATTTGTGGATTTGGGGACAAAGATAAACTGATTAGATTTTGAGATCAAAAGGTCTAAGGTCAAGGTCACTGTGAGGTCAAATGTCTGTCCGAAAACCTTGTGAACACAATATCTCCAAGGCTGATACAAGTAATTTCACCAGGTCACGATTACTGTGAGGTCAAACATCCATCCCCAAATCACAACTTAATAAGGCGTGTAATCTACCGGGCGGAGGCATCCCCATCGACGCGATTGGCGTCGAGTTCTATCTAGTTGTTCCTTAGTTTCCAGATGTTCATAGGTTCAGTGCTCCCTAGATCCAGATGTTTGTAGATTACTTTCCCTCCTAGTTTCTACATCTTTCTAATTTCTTTCTTCTTTAGTGTCTGTATTATTTTTCCTCTGGTCTCTGAGGCTTTGCAATTTTGGTTGCTAGCCTTCACAGTTTTGTTGTTTTCACAAGTCTTCAGATATTGCTGGAATTTTTGTTTACTAGCTTCCAGATGTTCCTGGATCTAGTGCTCACTAGCTTCCAGATGTTCCTGGATCCAGTGCTCATTAGGTTCCAGTTTTTCTACATTCAGTATTCTCTACATCCAGATCTTCCTAGATTAAGTGTTCACTCATTTCCAGATGGTTCTAGATTCAGTTTTCTTGAGGTCCTAGATTCAATGTTCTCTAGCTCCAGCTGTTTCTAGAGTCAGTGTTCTCTAGTTCCAGATGTTCTCAGATTGTGTTTTTATATCTGTTTCTATATTATTTCCTGTTTATCATTTATTTCTAATTGCTCTTAATTTTTTACTCCCTTTGTTTCCAGATGTTCCTTGATTACGTGTTCCCTCATTCCCAGATGTTCTTAGATTATTTTTTTTCTCTAGTTTCCAAGTGTTTCAAATTTCTTTGTTCCCCAGTTTTCAGAAGTGAGTGTGCTGTTTATTACTGGTTTCCAGATGTTCTGAGATTCTTTGTTCACTAGTTTTTGGTTTTATTTATTGACATGATGTAAACATTTCTGATCCAGTTATCATTGTATGAGTGAGGAGTGATTGGTTTTGGGGCTTAAATACACATTTCAGACATTTGAAGTGACTCCATGCAGTGCAGACAGACAGACAGACAGACAGACAGACAGACAGGCAGAGATAAAAGACTGTAATATCTGGTGTAGATGATGATCTGGGAGTCTGTGAATGAATTCTCCACAGATTGTGTATAAATGTGGTTTTCAATCATCGGTTTGCTCTTTACAGAAACTGGTCCAAGTTCATGAAGCGTTCTTAAAGGATCCGTTATTTTTGGAATCATTAGAAACGGAACAGAACCTCGGAGTTAATCTCAGGAAGCTGGATGAAGTGCACACTTGGCCTGAGTCCCAGTGGAGAACTCTGTTCCGCTGCAGGAGGTTTTTAAACAAATTAAATGAATTGAAAATGCAACGTGGAATTGATGTGACTGCGCAGGCGAAATATTAACACACACACACACACACACACACAGAGAAAATAGCGTTTCTCCAAAATGATCTGACTTTAATGTCTCAGGGCACAACAGCAAAAAAAACCAACAGATAAATGGTGCGTTTCATCATGTTTTTAAATAACTTTTTGAAGCTAAATTTACATGCAGTTCAGGCGAGCACACGTTTGATTCTTTACTGAAGGTACGCGGCGAATGCAGCTAACATTATAGCTACCGGTTTAGCAATGTGCACTAAATCTGCATGTATGTCATCCAACCATTCTTTTGTCTCTCTTTATGCCCTAGAGTCCTATCCAGATGTTCCCTAGATTCCAGATGTTCCTAGATTCCTTGTTCCCTAGATTCCAGATGTTCTTAGGGTTCATATATTCCTAAATTATACAGTATGTTCCCTAGATTAGCAGTATTCCTATTTTCCAGATGTTCCTCATTTCTTTTTTCTTTCCAAATTCCTGGATTATTCGTTTTCTATTTTACCAGAATTCCCTTTTCCCCTAGTTTCCAGATGTTCCTGTTTTCCTGCTAGTTTCCTTCTGTTCCTAAGTTTTTTGTTCCCTAGTTTATCAGTGTTCCTATTTTACAGATGTTCCTAGGATATTTGTTCCTTTTTTTTTCCTTTCCTCTGTACATTTGGTACCGAACTTCCAGAACTTTCCCATTTCATTAGGGCCCAAGCACCAGAGGGCGCTGCACCAAGGTATAAGACCCTATTGTTTTCCTAAGGATTTTTCTTCTTCTGCTGCTTCTTCTTCTTCAAGACTTGGCCATTTTTGAGGTGGTTCCCATGGGCAAAAACTCATGAAATTTGGTACACAATAAGTCCTGGTCACCACTACTCAGGGATAGAAGCTTGACCCCAGGTGTATCTGGGGGACTCCATAGCGCCCCCACATGTCATTGAGACTTTTGCCCGGTATATAGGTTCACCTATCTGTGTCAAATTTGGTAGGGGTGTGGGACGCCTCCAGACGAACAAAATTGTGAGGTACATTGTGTTAGCCACACTCAACAGGAAGTGAGTTATTTTTGGTTTTGTGCCTTTTGACACATGTTGCATTTTGATGTTCTTCTCCTCGGCGGTTTGTTGGATTCAAACTGGATTTGGTATCCCGGAGGTGCTTGGGCCCTTTATCGCTGCTTGTGGCTATATTTATTCCTTTTTTCCCCTTTTTGTTCCTTAAGTTCCAGGTGTTATCACTTTCCTGTCATTTTTTTTGTTCTGTTTTGTTTCCGAGTTTCTTTGTTCGCTGGTTCTCTGAGTTTCCCCGACTTTTTAAATTTTCTGCACATTCTAGACAGACTTCTGTGTTCTCCAGTGTACAGTACTTTCCAGATGTTCCAAGATTCTTTGTTTCTTATTTCCTTGTATTTCCATTTTACATTTGTTCCATAATGTCCAGATGTTGATTTTGAGTTTTCGTATTGTCCCTTGTTTCTTAGTGAACTTAGTTTCCACATGTTTTAAGTATTCCAGATGTTAGCTTTCCCAGTTCTTTGTTCCTCAGTTTTTCTTTATTGTGCTCCAGTGTACTTTCTGTTCCAGAGCTTTAATGATTTTCTGATTTTTTTTTTTGTTCCTTAGTTTCCAGGTTTTCTTAATTTCCCTAGTTGTCTCTTATTCTGTGTTTCAATGACATGACAAACAGGAAGTAGAATGTCAGAAAGGATCATTTCATCTTTACAGCTATTTATTCTCTGATATCAGTCTTTGAATAAGTGACGCAGGACTCTTTTTTTTTCTTTTTTTTAAATCAGACTTTCAAATTAAACTTTAATTCACTTATTCAGGAGCTGGAGTGTGTGTGTGTGTGTGTGTGTGTGTGTGTGTGTGTGTGTGTGTGTGTGTGTGTGTGTTTACAGATATTTTGTCTGTATTATTGTGATAGACCCACACTGATTGCCCAAGGGGAACCAACACACACACACACACACACACACACACACACACACACACACACACACACACACACACACACACACACACTCCTGTTGTCAGGTTTTGACCCCTGTTCTTTTCACTCAGGAAAAATATAAACTCATTTTTCCATCCCACAGTGAGATGTCACTATAATGATCCTACAGCACAGTGTGTGTGTGTGTGTGTGTGTGTGTGTGTGTGTGTGTGTGTGTGTGAGACAAGGTGAATAATGCTATGAGTGTACATGAGCTCATTAACAGCAGAACTGTAGCACGGCGTGTTGGTGTAAACGCTACTGATGTATTTAACGTGTAATGGCTTTTTTTTATCCTCAGTGTTTTTTTTTCCTCACTGGGATTAATCAGCATTTAATTTGATGCTGAAGAAGGAACAGAGGCGCTAACGAGGGTCCGGTCTCAGCATCGTCATCCTCTCTCAGCCTCGTTATCCTTAAAGTGGTCCAGGTCACTGACGTTACCATGACTACCGCATGCCTGATTGCCTCCAAAAGTGCAGGGATTTAAAAAAAAAAAAAATTGTTGAAAGCAGTTGACTGGGACTAGAGCAGCTTCACTCCTGACTCATCTTTATTTATTTAACTTTTTAATTAAAGAGCAGGTGCGAGGTTCGGTTCATACGGCCCACATGTGGTGAGGTTCAGCACGCCATGGGACCTGAATCCCACAGAGCCCATGCCCCACCTTCAATAAAACACCATAGACATCAGAACACAGTAAAACACTGATGAAAGAGCTCAGCCAGTAAACGGCCTCCTGACAGCACACTGGCAGATTAAACAAACAACTGTTTAGGCTTATTTTAAAAATAGTTTTTGTTCTCTAGTTTCCAGATGTTAGCGTCTTTGGTTTCTGGAATCCAGATGTTCCTCCTTGTTCACAAGTTTCTTATTTCTCCTGTTTTTTTTTGTTGTTGCTATTTTCAAGGCGTTCTTAGGTTCCAGATGTTTCCTGATGCTTTGTTCCATATTTTTCAGATGTTCCTAGAGTCTTTATTCTATAGTTTTCCAATATTCCCAGTTTCTCTCTTCTCCAGTTTCCAGAAGTATTTAGATTCTTTGTTCCCTTGTGTTCTTATTTTTAAGACTTTCTTAGTTTCCAGATGTTTCTTGATGCTTTGTTCCATAGTTTCCGTATGGGCCTATATTCTTTGTTCTGTACTTTCCAGATGTTCCTAGAGTCTTTATATTGTATAGTTTCTAGATGCCATTTTCTGATGTTCATAGTTTGTTCATGGGTTCCAGATGTTCTGAGTCTTATTTTCCCTGTTTTTCTGTTTCCTAGTTTCCAGGTTCCATATATTTTTGGTTTCCTCAGATGTTCTTCTTTGTTCCCTGGTCTTTCCAAATGCACCTGGTATTTTTGTTCCTTAGTTTCTGAATGTTCCTAGGATCTTTTGTTCCTGAGCTCATTACTTCCTCTGTAATTTTGTTCCCTAGTTTCTGTTCTGATCAGAATTTGCTACTTTGGACCAAAAGACCCCACATACCTCAAAACCCAAATAAACACTCACAAACCCTGAAACACCAGCCAGCATCCTAACAGCTGGACTACACATTATACAGTTGTAGATAACTTGTGATGAGCTCAGAAACCTATGCTGAAACACCAGTAGCCAGAGCTCAAACACCAATTAAAAAAAAAAAAAACATTCTCAAGAGCTTACCATTAATTAGAAAACCTCTCATGACCTCAACCACCAATTAAAAAAAAAAAAAACTCTCAAGCTCAAATGCCAATTTAAAAACCTCTCTGGAGCTCACACATTAATTAGAAAATCACAAAGCCCCCCAAAAGCCACTTAATACCTCAGAAATCCTGCAGTCACTCACTAAAAACCTCAAACATCAATCACACATCGTCTAAAACACAGCAAAACCAAACCAGACTTGTTGTCATGGCAACAAATCCATCAGCAGTTTGAAAGAATAGACAAATCAACAATGAAGTCATGTGGCTTTCTGCCACAAAACGTTTGGTGTTGGAGGAGCTCCATGTGTCATTGGACGTTTTTTAGGAGATGTTTATTGAACATTTATGGAAGGAGTCTCCAGTAATCAGTGCTTTGTAACAATAATGTTGCTTTGCCAAGTTTCCCAACATGACCATCACACCCACATGTGGTTCTTCCCCAAACTGTTTCCAAAAACTCTAAAAAACACAGTTGTATAGAACTCAGAGGCCCAAACCTGTTTCTGTTCATGACTATGACGATGCTCCTGTATACAAAGCACAGGAGCTCCATGGAGACATGGTGTGTGAAGGTTGGAGTGAAGAACTTGAGTGTCCTGCACAGAGCCCTGACTGAACTCAACCCCGCTGAACACCTTTGGAATGAACTGGAACTGGAGTCTCCTCAATATCATCACCAACATCAGGGTCTGATCTCACTGATGCTCTTGAACACAAATCCCCCCATCCATGCCCCAAAATCTAGTGGAAAGCCTTCCCAGAAAAAACGAGAAGAGAAGAGTGGAGCTTGTTATAACAGGAAAAGGGGAATAAATCTGGAATGAAATGTTCAGCGAGGACATATGGGTGTGAAGGTCAGGGGTGCACATACTTTACCGTTAGTTGTTCAATTTACAGTGCCTCGTGTTTGCACATGAATATTGAGGTTTAATGATTTCCACAT
Source organism: Neoarius graeffei (assembly GCF_027579695.1). Lineage (NCBI taxonomy): Eukaryota > Metazoa > Chordata > Actinopteri > Siluriformes > Ariidae > Neoarius > Neoarius graeffei. The sequence goes on from NC_083578.1 coordinate 91,263,886, forward strand.
CTTTGGAGAATAAAAATCAAAGTTCTCCACAGCTCTAGAGTTTATTGCTTGGTTATGTGCATTGAGGAGGAACTTCAGGAGGTTGATTAGTCCAGTGTAGCGCGGACAATGCGTGGGTGGAGCACAGAGGACGGCAGGACAACGTTTGGAGGTAGTAACAGCGTATTTTATTCATAAACTTTTCAGTCTAAAAAGAACTCGCAGCACACAGACACACTCTCAGCCTCCACTCCCGGGTCGCGCTCCCTCTGCTCTCTCTCAGCCTCTTAAAATAGGGAGCGGTTTACTGGGAAAACACACACAAAACACAGGTTAATTACCGTCAGGTGTAGCGAATCTGCCACTCACCTTCCCCGGCTCCACCCTCCTGTCACAGACCGATGCTTGACCACGCCCCCGCTGCCACATACCCCCACCGCCCGACTCAGGCTGGGCGCCCGTCCGGCCCGCAGCCGACTCCCCCCCCCCTTGACGGGAGAGGAAGTCCGCCACGACCATCTGCGCCCCCGGCCTGTGGACCACCTTGAAGTTGAAGGGTTGGAGTGCCAGATACCAACGGGTGATCCGCGCGTTGGCATCCTTCATGCGGTGGAGCCACTGGAGGGGCGCGTGGTCCGAACAGAGGGTGAAAGAGCGCCCCAGCAGGTAGTAACGGAGGGCGAGGACCGCCCACTTGATCGCCAGGCACTCCTTCTCAATGGTGCTGTAGCGCCCCTCACGCACTGACAGCTTGCGGCTGATGTATAGGACTGGGCGGTCCTCCCCCTCCACCTGCTGGGACAAAACGGCCCCCAGCCCTCTGTCCGACGCATCCGTCTGCAACAAAAAAGGGAGAGAGAAGTCAGGGGAGTGTAAGAGTGGCCCCCCACACAGTGCAGCCTTTACCTCAGAGAAAGCCCGCTGGCACTGCTCCGTCCACTGGACCGGATCTGGTGCCCCCTTTTTAGTGAGGTCAGTCAGCGGGCTGGTGACGTCCGAATAATTAGGTATAAACCTACGATAGTAGCCAGCCAGCCCCAGGAACTGTCTCACCCCCTTTTTGGTCTTGGGCCTCGGGCAGGCCGCAATCGCTGCAGTCTTATTAATTTGGGGACGCACCTGCCCGTTGCCCAAGTGGAAGCCCAGATACCGTACTTCCACCCGCCCAATCGCACACTTCTTCGGGTTGGCAGTGAGTCCCGCCCGCCTCAGCGACCTAAGGACGGCCCTCAGGTGTTGCAGGTGCCGCTGCCAGTCATTGCTATAAATGATGATGTCGTCTAGGTACGCGGCCGCATAGGTGGCGTGCGGCCGGAGGACCCGGTCCATCAGCCGCTGAAACGTAGCGGGCGCCCCAAACAGCCCAAATGGAAGTGTGACGAACTGGTGTAAGCCGAACGGTGTGGAAAAGGCCGTTTTCTCTCGGGATAATGGAGTCAAGGGGATCTGCCAATATCCCTTCGTCAAATCCAGTGTCGAGTAAAAGCGAGCCGTGCCTAGTCGATCGAGCAGCTCATCAATACGAGGCATTGGGTATGCGTCGAATTTAGACACCGCGTTGACTTTTCTATAGTCCACACAGAACCGGACCGACCCGTCGGCCTTGGGAACCAAGACCACTGGGCTGCTCCAGTCACTGTGGGACTCCTCGACGATGCCCATTTCGAGCATGGCCTGAAGTTCTTCCCGAACCACCTTTTTTTTGTGTTCGGGTAGTCTATAAGGGCGGCTACGCACTACCACCCCCGGGGGCGTCTCTATGTGGTGTTCTATGAGGTTCGTGCGACCGGGCAGGGGCGAGAACACATCCGAAAACTCGGCCTGCAACTGGGCGACCTCCGCGAGTTGGGTCGGGGAGAGGTGGTCTCCACAGGGGACCGGAGAGGTACGTGATGCCAATGACCCTTTGGGGACCTCCGGCCCCAGCTCTGCCTTCTCCGGAACTACCGACACCAACGCCACGGGGACCTCCTCATTCCAGAGTTTCAGCAGATTGAGGTGGTAGATCTGTAGCGCCCCCTCCCTGTCCGTTCGCCTAACCTCGTAGTCGACGTCCCCGACTCGCCGTGTGACCTCAAAGGGTCCTTGCCACTTGGCGATTAATTTGGAGCTCGACGTGGGCAACAGGACGAGTACCTTCTCTCCCGGAGTGAACTCTCTAAGGCGCGTGCCCTTGTTGTACAGGCGGACTTGCCGTTCCTGGGCCTGCCGCAAATTCTCCTGAGTTAGGTGGGTGAGCGTGTGGAGTTTTGCGCGCAGATCCATAACGTACTGAATTTCGTTTTTGCTCTGTGAAGGTCCCTCCTCCCAATTTTCCCGCAGTACATCTAAGATGCCGCGCGGCTTACGCCCGTATAATAATTCAAACGGGGAAAACCCCGTGGAGGCTTGGGGGACCTCTCGCACTGCAAACAACAAGGGTTCGAGCCACTTATCCCAGTTACGTGCGTCCTCACTTACGAATTTTTTAATAATATTCTTGAGGGTGCGATTGAACCGTTCAACTAAACCGTCCGTCTGTGGGTGATAAACGCTGGTGCGGATCGGCTTAATACCTAGTAGCCCATACAGTTCGCTCAGTGTTCGTGACATAAACGAGGTGCCTTGGTCAGTCAGAATCTCTTTCGGGATTCCAACCCGGGAGATGACGTGGAAGAGGGCCTCTGCAATACTGCGTGCTGAGATATTGCGAAGAGGCACCGCTTCCGGGTATCGCGTTGCATAGTCCACCAGGACTAATATAAAGCGGTACCCTCGTGTTGACCGATCTAATGGCCCAACGAGATCCATCCCAATTCTTTCGAACGGGGTCTCGATTAATGGTAGGGGGCGCAAGGGCGCTTTTGGAATGGCCGCTGGATTTACTAACTGGCATTCGCGGCACGCCGTACACCACTTACGGACGTCGCCGCGAATCCCCGGCCAATAGAATCGGGCCATTATCCGGGCGAGTGTCTTATCCTGCCCGAGGTGTCCAGCCATGGGATTAAAGTGGGCCGCCTGGAATACCAATTCCCGGCGGCTCTTTGGAATTAATAACTGGGTGACTCGCTCTTTCGTCTGAGTGTCCTGCGTCACTCGATATAATCTATCCTTCAAAATGGAAAAATAGGGGAAGGACGGGGTGGCGTTCGGCTGGAGCGTTTGACCATCGATTACTCTCACTTGGTCAAACGCGTGTCGCAGAGTCTCGTCTCGCGATTGTTCCAGTGGGAAATCCACGAGGGATTCCCCAATAGAAAGAGGAGGGGCCGGCGGCTCCTCCCCCTGTCGCGGAGGTGACGTAGACGGCTCTGCGACCGCCGCTCCAGCCAAAGCGACACCGGGACCCTCCCCCATCAACCGGCAGGACCCACTCTTTACTAGGCGTGCCATTAAACCCCGAAATCCCGGCCAATCGGTCCCCAAGATCAAAGAGTGGGTAAGGCGAGGATTAACCGCCGCCTTCACTATAGATTTTTCCCCTCTAAAATATATGTGGACTGACACCAACGGGTAGCTGTGAATATCCCCGTGCACACACAACACCTTCACCCCTTGTGCTCCCCCCAATGCCTCGTCTTGCACCAGGCTTTGGCGGATCGAGGTCTGATTGCAGCCTGAATCCACCAACGCCTGATATGTAGCCCCTTGTACACTTACCGGTATGCGATACGCTCCGGCCCGATCGAGGGCAGCCTCTGGCGCGTCGGGGATCCGCACCACCGCCCCCACCTCCATCGCTGCACATTGTTGCTGCAGGTGGCCCGGTTCCCCGCAGCGCCAGCAAACCGGCCCGGGCCTCCCCTCTGCAACTGTGTTCTGGGGCTCACTCACCTGAGGGGGGGGAGAGACAGACACAGAAGGGAGAAACGGGAGGGCACCACGGGTGCGGCGGGCCGGCTGGGGTGGGGCCGGCCCCCGCCTCCGTGGTGGGGGAATGGGGCGAGGACGGGACACGGGAGGAGGGGGGGAAGACAGAGAGAGAGAAGAGGAGACAGAAGACGATGTCATCCGTTGTCCTGCCGCCGGTACAGCCGCCAGATGATCCTCCGCCAGTCCTACGGCCTGATCCAGCGACGCCGGGCGGTGGCACTGGACCCACTCCGCGGTTCCGGCTGGTAAGCGGGCAACGAACTGTTCCAGCGCCACCTGGTCGATGATTCCCTCGGCGTCGCAATCTTCGGCCCTCAGCCACCGCCAGCAGGCGTCCCGGAGCTGCTGGCCAAACGCGAACGGGCTGCCGGCTTCCTCCATCCGCAGCGCGCGGAAGCGCTGGCGCTGCTGCTCCGGCGTGCGCCCCACGCGCTGGAGGACGGCCCGGCAAAGGTCAGCGTAGGCCAGCCGGCGGTCGGCGGGGAGCTGTAATGCGGCCAGCTGCGCCTCTCCAGTCAGGAGGGGGAGGAGGCGCGCCGCGCGCTGCTCCATCGGCCACCCCGAGGCTTCGGCGACCTGCTCGAACAAGGTGATGAAAGCCTCGGGGTCATCCTGCGGGCCCATCTTGGTCACAGTGAGGGGAGACGGGCCCGCGGCCGGGGCGCTGGTGGACCCCGCCGACGCGAGGAGCCGCCGGAACGCCTCTCGATCTTCCTGTTGAGCCAGCACCAGGGCTTCGAAGCGGCGCTCCTGCTCCGTTCGGAGCGTGACGAGTGCCTGGTGCTGGCTCTGCTGAGCCGTGGCGAGGGCGTGGACCAAGTCCGCGAACGGGGAGGATTCCATGGAGCTGTAGCACTGGTGCTCCACCTTTTCCCGGGTTTCGGCACCACTGTAGCGCGGACAATGCGTGGGTGGAGCACAGAGGACGGCAGGACAACGTTTGGAGGTAGTAACAGCGTATTTTATTCATAAACTTTTCAGTCTAAAAGGAACTCGCAGCACACAGACACACTCTCAGCCTCCACTCCCGGGTCGCGCTCCCTCTGCTCTCTCTCAGCCTCTTAAAATAGGGAGCGGTTTACTGGGAAAACACACACAAAACACAGGTTAATTACCGTCAGGTGTAGCGAATCTGCCACTCACCTTCCCCGGCTCCACCCTCCTGTCACAGACCGATGCTTGACCACGCCCCCGCTGCCACATCCAGTTTTAAAATAGTTTTTGTTCTCTAGTTTCCAGATGTTAGTGTTCTTGTTTCCTGGAATCCAGATGTTTCTCCTTGTTCCAAAGATTCTTATTTCTTCTGTGTTTTTTTTTTGTTGCTATTTTCAAGGCTGGGGTGGCATGGTGGTGTATTGGTTAGCGCTGTCGCCTCACAGCAAGAAGGTCCGGGTTCGAGCCCCGTGGCTGGCGAGGGCCTTTCTGTGTGGAGTTTGCATGTTCTCCCCGTGTCCGTGTGGGTTTCCTCCGGGTGCTCCGGTTTCCCCCACAGTCCAAAGACATGCAGGTTAGGTTAACTGGTGACTCTAAATTGAGCGTAGGTGTGAATGTGAGTGTGAATGGTTGTCTGTGTCTATGTGTCAGCCCTGTGATGACCTGGCGACTTGTCCAGGGTGAACCCCGCCTTTCACCCGTAGTCAGCTGGGATAGGCTCCAGCTCGCCTGCGACCCTGTAGAACAGGATAAAGCGGCTAGAGATGAGATTTTCAAGGCTTTCTTAGGTTCCAGATGTTTCTTGATGCTTTGTTCTATAGTTTCCAGATGTTCCTAGATTCAGGAGGTAGATTCAGGAGGTTGATGAAGTCCATTTGGAACGCAGATGGTCAGAGATGGATGAAGGTGCAAAGTCCATTCAGAAGCACAAAAACCAATAAAATAATGATTTAAAAAAATTACTATAATTTTAGTGATGATGCAAGAGCATGGATTGGGTTCACAGTCCAAGATCACAAATCATCTCGCTGCTGTGTTCGGACGAGCCGTGAGAACCTCATGGGTCTTTTTTTTATTATGCTTTCTTACTCTCAGTTTCTGTGAAATTAATCAGACTCGGCTCAGTCCCATGGCTCCTCTCGTACATGTGGAGACATGTACTGCATTGAACTACAGCGGAGGTATCCAAAATACCCACTCCATGTCCTGATGAGAACTTGTGGAAAGTTCTTCCATAACCCAAAGCAAGCGTTGGAATGTCTTGGTTCTGTTTGGTGTGAGGAACCTCATGTGCATTTTGTTTTTGGTAGAACATTTTTTTAGTTCCAAGCTTTTAGAAAATAAAATGATACATGATATTTTTCTTCCATAACTCTACACGAAGGAATCTAACATCTAAACAATGCTGTAGGACCCTCAGGTTCCTCAAGAGTTCTTTGGCGAGTTTTGGGTCATCATGATCTTCCTAAACATGTTCTACATGCAACCTTCTGCTGTAAAACAGCCACTTTATTTATCAGACTCCAAACATCTCCAACTTTCATTTGCTCTGTTCTCTTCCAAGGTGAAGGGTCCAATTCTAGATTTAGACTTCGAGACTTCTAAAGCATTTTCTGTCCCATTCAGATGAAATAAAACCTACTTTAATTTGGTACCAAAAGTGTAACGATGCTAAATTACTTTCAATCATAAGGCTTAATGTGTTCATCTTAGTTTCTCTAATGAACATTAATATCATTGTTATAAATCATGTTAATATTTCAGACATGATGTTTGGGTCATTTAGAGCCGAGAGGAAGGAAGAGCAAATGGAAGGTGCAGATGGAGAATATGAAACAGAGAGGGGATGTTAACGTCGTATCATCATCATCATCATCATCATCATCATCATCATCATCAGTAAAATGAAGGCTGGGGAATTTTCTGGTGAATTTTATAAACATATAGCTGTGAAGCACTGATGTGATTTGGGAATTCCTTTTTATAAATTGGAGAATTAATTAAATGTATTATTATTATTATTATTATTATTATTATTATTATTAATAAAATAAATTTTAATTGATTCATTATTTATTCCATTTTAATTGAACTAAATATTTTCATTTAATTAAATTTTTTTATTTAACTTGATTTCGTTTTTTAATTTGCTTTGTAAAAGTAAAACTTTATATTATTGCAAATAAATAAATGAGAGGGGGCGGAGTTACGGGCAGAGATGTACCTCTGCATTCATTTGTGATGGAAAAAAAATTCAACATCAAACTCATTTCGTCAATTATTCAACAGTTTTACAGAAAAAACGGCTGCTCAAGGCATTGCTGGAGAGTTGGATGTTCTCCGATCTCTAAAGGGTTCCACGCAGCAACCTGCCAGGAAACAGAACCGCTAAAGGTTCTCGATTTAACCTTTTTTCCTCTCTGAAAGGGTATTTCTGAATCCTTTACTGACACTTCAGTGTTTTACAGAGGCATGATGGTTAATATTCACTGACTGACACCTGACGGTGATTCAGTGTCAGTGTGTGTCATCTTTGTTTCTGCTCTCAGCCAATCAGAACACACCAAGAAAACAAAGAGCTCATATTAACAAAGCGCGTCATAACCGATGGAACTGAAAACAGTCGTGTTGTTTATGATGCATTGGTGGAGTTTATGTTCATGAATAATTGATGTTGATGTGATAAAAGGCGAGTTGTTCATCTCACACACACACACACACACACACACACACACACACACACACACACACACAAATAGATTATAAACGTCTGTCTGCACGTGACACACATTAGTCTGCTGTTCATCCGGAACCAAGCACAAATAACAGTTGCTATGACAACCACTCCAGGAAAAAAGTATTTATTTACCAGGTTATAATTCTGTCTATCTGAAGAAATGGTCACATGTGGAACCCTGATTCCTCGGTTCTCTCTCTGAAGGTTAAAGGTTCTGTTCAGATCTTGAACCCGACAGCAGAGTGTTTCATTACCAGACAGAATTCTGAACACTTTAGTGTTTAGCTAAACGCTAATGTTACCGCACGTGTCGACCGAACATTTCAACCCCACACTTCGACCAAACGTTTTATCTGAACGTTTTAACCCCACGCTTCTACCGCACGTTTTAACCCCATACTTTGAATTAATGTTTTAACCCCACGCTTCAAACAAATGTTTTAACTGCACGCTTCTACTGCACATTTTAACCCCACACTTTGACCGAATGCTTTAACCGCACACTTGGACTGCATGTTTTAACCAAACACTTCGAACGAACGTTTTGACTGAATGTTTTAAACAACCACTTTAATTGAATTTTAAAACATTCGGGTAAAACAGAGCGCATTAAAAATCACGGATCCTCTCAGTATTAGCGAGACGATGCTTGTGTGAGATGGGCTTAGAGCCATGTACAACATCATGCACTTAAATATGATTTCTCTGAGATTTTTTGAAAAATTTTCCATTCTCATGGCCACGGCCACACACACACACACACACACACACACACACACACACACACACACACACACACACACAGTATTTCAGACAGGTTTGATGTTTTTCTCCTGTTTCTGGCGACAGGAACACGCTAAAGCATCCAGAAACCTGTTCGGTTTTGTCCATGTGGGCTTTAAATTTGGTTTTTATTAATTTCTTTCTTTTCTTTCTTTATTTGCTGAATCTCTCCCAGCTCATCTGTGCTGCTGTGAAGAGGATGAAGGTCGCTTCTTTTATTCCCTGATGAAAAGTGGAGCCCTCGGTCTCAGTGCTCTTTCACACACATGATAAAAACACAGCTCCATATCAGAGCTCCTGCTTTTGTGGCTCGGGTTTGTTGAGGTGCAGGATGTGGAACAGTTTGGCAATGTCAGAGTGTTGGTGCTGAGTGATGCGTTATATGCTGAGGTCTCTCTCTCTCTCTCTCTTACTCTCACACACACACACACACACACACACACACACAGGCAAATTGGCAGATTCAAAAGGCAGAGTTCTTGTTATGTCTGTAATACTTGACTGGGTTTGTAATATTCTCTCTCTCTCTCCTCTTAAAATGAAACTGTCTGTGGTTATTGGTTTAGTTTGATTTAAACTGTGACTAAATCTCTCATTTCTTCAGTCTTTCATAAAGCTATCGTTCTTGGATGTATTCTGCAATACAGGTCAGAGAAACATCCGAACCTTGTTTAGTTTCTGAAAGAACAGTTTGATGAGGAATGAAATGAAGATTTTTTTTTCTCAACACACCCCAAAGCGTAAAACTGGTGTGTGTGTGTGTGTGTGTGTGTGTGTGTGTGTGTGTGTGTGTGTGTGTGTGTGTGTGTGTGAAATGTCAGCGTCCCGGTGCTGTATAATGTGTGAACTCCCCCTCTCATGCCTTTAATTATTAAAATGGCTGATTTATTGACACTGCAGGCAATCACTGGAATCACAAATTTGATTCTGAGGGAAGAATTCCATTTTGAGTCCGTCAGTGCACGCACTGCTAACAGGAGACGACAGCACCGGGCAAAACACAGCACAACCGGGAAGGACAGGGCAGGACTGGGTGTGTTTGTAAATATCTCACTATAAAACCATTCAGTGCCTGTTTTGAGCCATCATCGATTTAAAATCTGTCACTGTTTGATGGATGTTCTGTTGAAGTTCTCGCCTTTCTAGCTGTTGTGTGATCGTGTCTCAGCGTACTCACGGCTTCATTCAGCTCCACAGAGTTATTAATACACCTAGTGGCCAAAAACAAAAACTGCAACAAACGCTAAGTAAATGGAGGCCCATTGGGTCACGACTCACACTGCCCCGGGCTCAGGGGAGGAGCCGTGGACAGGGTTGCCAGATTGGGCTTTTTACAGATCAGAAACCAAGAGCTTGTTTGATAGCAAATAAAAAAATAATAATAATATAAATATCATATATGAATGAATGAGTGGAATAACTGTTTTATTCTATCCACATTCACTGGATTTTGAGAAACAGAGCATTTTTATTTTTTTGCAAATTCAATAAATAAAAACTTTATACAAAACATCCAACAAAATCATTTCCACTTAGAACGTAAACAAACCGGTGAAATGACAGGAGCAATTTGTGAAAAATGCGATAATAATTCTTGAAAAATAAAAAAGACGTTCTTACCATCAAATACTTTTATTCCATATTTTGTTGCTTTTTTTATTTTTTGGGGGGTTTTGTTTTGAGTAGAGTTTTTATTTCATCCTTGGTTGGTTCAGCAACACACTCCACTATTTTGTTTTTCTCTACTCATGGTATATGAGCTGATATCTTAGTAGTAGAGTAGCTAACCAGAGCACGTGATTGCTCATATCCAGTGAATGTAGATAGAATAAAATATAATATATAGTGTATATATCAAGTAAAATATTAGATATATTGTAAAGGTTAGGCGAAGGTAAAGGGGGAATATGGAGTGGATAATGATAAGGCCCGTATATCAGAAATGCGTGAGCACCACAGTGACCTTGTTTCACCACACAAAGGCTGAGAAAAAAGAAAAATTTTCAAATTCCTGGATTTTATTGGTTAATTTTACCTGAGAATTTGCTGTAAAATGTGTCTTTTCTGTCGGCCAAAAACATCTCTTCTAAATTATTAAAACCTACAACAATAATGTGCAACTGACATGAATATATTGGGGTGTGTGTGTGTATATATATATATATATATATATATATATATATATATATATATATATGGATTGAACACACTTGTTCACATTGATATGTCTGGTATTTTTCCCCCTCCTCCCTCAGCTGAAAGACTCTTCCGCCCCCTGGTGGATAATCAGAGAACTATCAGTGTTTTAATAATCATTTTAGCCAAAGTCTTCTGTCACCAGACCTTTGGCCTAAATTATTATTATTACCTCCGCCAAGGAGGTTATGTTTTCAGTAGCGTTGGTTTGTTTGTTTGTTTATTTGTTGGTTTGTCTGTTAGCAACATTACGGAAAAAGTTCTGAACGGATTGCTCTGAAATTTTTTCCAGAGGTGTGACTGGGCACAAGTAACAATCCATTAAATTTTGCCGGTGATCCGGATCACCTTCTGGATCCCGGATTTTTTTAAAGGATTCTTGGCAGAGGTCTGCGCTCTCCGAGTGCTTTTCTAGTTATTATTATTATTATTATTATTATTACTTTGTTGTATTTTTTGTTTTTCTTCTTTGCTGTTGTGAGTTTTGCAGTATGTGTTGTGTTCTTATAAAGTGACTACGATATAAACAGAGAATAGAAACAGCTGAGTCGCTCCAAGCGACCGCTACATGACGTCATTGCATACGACAAGCCCGTCTGGCATTTTAAAGAAAATTAATTTTTCTCGAGCACTATTTGGTCCCTGAAAATCTCATCTCATCTCATCTCATCTCATCTCATCTCATCTCATCTCATCTCATTATCTCTAGCCGCTTTATCTTGTTCTACAGGGTCGCAGGCTGTCAAGTACGAGACAGGAGAACCAAGTGCGTGTCACGAACACAAGTTGATTTATTGATAAAGGTGAAAGGAGATGGGGAGAGTGAGAGTCTGAGTGGTGGCTGTGGCTGAGCGCGCAGTGGCAGGAGGTCCTTTGGAGAAAGTGGCTACAGGAGCTGGAACAACACCGGGAACAGACTGGAGTGGGGGGCAGGCAGGTGTTGGCAGGTAGTACGGGGCAGTAAAGCAGTCGTAGTTGGGTCAGGCAAGTTTTCAGAGACGGAGATCAGTTATGTAGAGAGCCAGCAAACAGGAACGTGTTGCTTCGCAGACGAACTGACACTGAATGTCTGGAGACCTGTGCCTTAAATACACTCACACAAGGAGCAGGTAACAAGAAGCAGGTGACAGTGATTAAGGGCTCAGAGCAGGTGAGCTTCCTGATTGGTTAGAGTGAGAGTATGAGGGGGTGTGGCAGCCAGGCAGTGTGTGGTGGAAAATTACCCAATTAGTAGAGCAGGGAGCAGACTCATGACAGAAACCCCCCCCCCCTCAAGGGACGGCCCCAGAAGTCCCAAGGAGAGAGACACCAAGCAGGGTGGACGGAGGGGGAACCGGAGGAGGGTCAGAATTCCTCCGACCTGTCAGTGTCCATGGTTTCATCCTCAGAGGGCAATCCACCATCCGATGGCACCGGATCAGGTTCAGAGCCAGAGTCGGGGGCAGGCGCAGGCACCGGATCGGGTTCAGAGTCAGATTCAGGGGTAGGCGTAGGTACAGGATTGGGTGGAGGGCAAGCCGGCCTGACAGACCCGTGTCGGGATCCCCTTGGTCGGCCCCTTCGGATGGAAGGCTGGTCAGGATGGAGGCGGCGGAAGTTGGAGATGAGTGTCGGGTCCACAATCCTCCTGGCGGGGACCCACATCCTCTCCTCAGGACCATAGCCTTTCCAATCTACCAGGTACTGAAGGCCCCTGCCCCGCCGATGCGACTGAAGCAGACGTTCAACGACATAGACTGGACCCCCCTCAATGAGGCGAGGAGGAGGCGGTGCATTTGGGACCAGGGTGCTTTCGTGAACCGGCTTCAGTTTGGAGACATGAAACGTCGGGTGCACCCTCATCGACCTAGGCAGTTGGAGCCGGACTGCAGACAGGCTGATTACCTTCTGTACAGGAAATGGGCCAACGTATTGGGGTGCCAACTTGCGTGACTCCACTCTGAGTGGCAGGTCCCGGGTCGAGAGCCACACCTTCTGACCCACCCGGTACGTAGGGGCTGGAATCCTCCATCGATTGGTCCCAGCAGCATAACTGGTAACGGATCTGAGGAGGGTGGTCCGAGCTTGGGACCAGGTTCGGCGACAGCGACGGACGTATGCAAGGGCAGATGGACAGGATGCATCTCCCTTCTGACTTGCAAACAGCGGTGGTTGGTAGCCATACACGCAGTGGAAAGGGGACAAGCCAGTGGCGGAGCTCGGAAGGGAGTTGTGGGCATATTCCACCCATAAGAGATGTTGAGCCCATGACCGAGGATTGCGTGAAGCCATGCAGCGAAGGGACTTCTCCAGCTCCTGGTTGAGTCACTCCGACTGCCCGTTAGACTGAGGGTGGAAGCCGGATGTGAGACTGGCAGTGGCCCCTAGGAGGTGGCAGAACTCCTTCCAGAATGAAGATGCAAACTGCGGGCCCCGGTCAGACACCATGTCCCTTGGAAGCCCGTGGATCCGGAACACCTGCTCTAGGACCACTTGTGTGGTCTCCTTTGCAGAGGGCAGTTTTGGCAATGGAACAAAGTGGGCCATCTTGCTGAATCTGTCCACGATGGTGAGGATGACTGTGTTGCCATCAGACGGGGGGAGTCCAGTGACAAAATCCAGCGAGAGGTGGGACCAGGGTCACTTGGGCACCGGCAGGGGTTGAAGTAAACCTGCTGGTGGACGGCTGGGGGTCTTGTGCTGATTGCAGGTGGGGCATGCTCTCATGAAGTCATGGACATCTCTCCTCAGCGAGGGCCACCAGAACCGCTGGGAGAGCAGATGAATGGTGCGCGTGACACCGGGATGACAAGCTAAGTGAGAGTCGTGACCCCACTGAACCATCTGAGATCTCAGATGTCCCGGAACGAAGAGGCGGTTGTCGGGGCAAGCACTAGGACCCAGCTGGTTTCGAATCGCTTCTCTGACCTGTTCCTCAATATCCCAGGTCAGAGCAGCGACAACACAGGAACTCGGGAGGATGGGGGACGTGTCTTCCACTGGTGCTTCATTCTTCTGAAATACACGGGAGAGGGCGTCGGGCTTCGCATTGCGTGAACCGGGATGATAGGAGATAGTGAAATTGAACCGCGTGAAAAACAGGGACCACTGGGACTGGCGCGAGTTCAATCTTCTGGCTGTTCATATGTATTCCAGTTTTTATGATCTGTCCAGACCAGGAATGGAATGCTCGAGCCCTCTAGCCATTGTCGCCACTCCTCCAGAGCGAGTTTGACAGCAAGCAGCTCACGGTTCCCAATGTTGTAGTTTTGTTCGGCCGGGGACAGTCTGCGGGAGAAGAAAGCACAGGGATGCAGTTTGCCATCCTCCACTGCGCGCTGGGAGAGCACTGCCCTGACTCCTATGTCCGATGCATCCACTTCCACCACAAACTGCCACTCAGGGTCGGGCATCTGGAGGATGGGAGCTGAAGTGAAGTGTGCTTTGAGTGTCTTGAATGCCTTGTCTGCCTCCAGGGTCCACAGGAATGGTGCTTTAATGCTGGTGAGGACAGTGAGTGGAGATGCCACCTTGCTGTAATTCCGAATGAACCTCCTGTAGAAGTTGGCAAAGCCCAAGAATTGTTGCAACTTCTTGCGGTTCTCCGGTATGGGCCAGGATGTCACTGCCGATACCTTAGCAGGATCCATCTGAATGCTCCCCTCTGCCACTATGTACCCCAGAAAGGACGTGGATCTGGCGTGGAACTCACATTTCTCTGCCTTGATGAAGAGTGAGTTTTCCAGGAGACGGCGCAGGACCAGCTGAACATGACGGATATGGTCTGACATGGATCTTGAGAATATCAAAATGTCATCCAAATAAACGAATACAAAGATATTGAGCATGTCCCGGAGGATGTCATTCACTAGAGCCTGGAACACTGCTGGGGCGTTGGTGAGGCCGAAGGGCATGACCAGGTACTCATAGTGTCCGATTGGTGTATTGAACGCCGTCTTCCACTCATCGCCATCTCTCATGCGCACCAGGTGATATGCATTCCTGAGGTCGAGTTTAGTGAAGACGGTGGCCCCCGGAGCAGCTCGAAAGCAGACGACAAGAGTGGCAGAGGGTAACGGTTTTTGACCGTGATGTCATTAAGTCCTCTATAATCAATGCATGGACGGAGAGAGCCATCCTTCTTACCAACGAAAAAGAATCCGGCTCCGGCAGGGGAAGATGACGGGCGGATTATACCAGCAGCCAGGGAGTCATTGATGTAATCCTCCATGGCTCTCCTCTCGGGTGCAGACAAGGAGTACAGACGGCCCTTCGGTGGTGTGGTGCCCAGCAGTAGGTCTATGGCACAGTCGTATGGCCGGTGAGGAGGCAGAGAAGTGGCTTTGGATTTGTTAAATACGTCTCGGAGACCATGGTAACAGGCAGGCACATTAGAGAGGTCAGGGACAGAACTGGCAGTTTCGGGATTGGTGGGCACGACAGCCCCCTTTAAGCAGGTCCGGTGACATTCCCTCCCCCACTCACGTATCATGCCGGTCTCCCAGTCAAGGTGGGGGTTGTGTTGACGCAGCCACGGATAGCCGAAGATGAGGGGTTGTCCTGGTGAATGCAGAAGATGAAACTGGATGGCCTTCTGGTGGTTTCCTGACAGTAGCATGGTTACAGGGGCTGAGGTGTGAGTCACTGTGCTGAGTGGATGTCCATCCAGGGCTCGTGCGGGAACAGGTGTGGACAGGTGGTGGCACCCTACGCCCAGTTGTCGAGCAAGCTCTGTGTCCATGATGTTGGCCTCGGCTCCGGAGTCGACCAGGGTGGAGAGTGTATGGGTGAAGTTGGGGAGCAGAAAACGAATCTGGAGCAGGGGTTTACGAATTGGGGGAGGCCGAAGACACGTTGAGCTCACCCGGATCTCCCCTACACCCGGTGAGCTCTGGCTTTTGCCGGACAAGTAATGACTCGATGGCCCTCACCCCTGCAGTATAGGCACAGATTGGATGTTAAGTGGCGCTGGCGCTCTTCAGGAGTGAGGGTGGCACGGCCAATCTCCATGGGCTCCGGCTGGGTTGGCTGGGCTGGGGGGGGCGACTGGACGAGTCAGGAAGGCAGAAGATTCACCCCGACTGCGAACGGCGGACTGGCTCTGGCGCCCCTTCTCACGCCTGCTGGTCTGGATCCGGCAGTCTATACGAGCTGCGAGGGCAATGGCTTCATCAAGGGTTGGTGGCAGGTCATGAGAGACGAGTTCATCCTTGATGTAATCGGCCAGGCTGTGAAAGAAGGCGTCCACCACGGCTTCCATATTCCATGAGCTGCGTCTGGCCAAAGTGCGGAAATCAATCGAGTAGTCAGCTATAGTCCGATTTCCCTGACGGATGGTCATCAGTGCACGGGATGCCTCTGCTGACGAAGAGCCCAGGTCGAACACTTTAATCATCTCCTCCGCAATCGCCTCAAAGGTGGCACAGGCTGGAGTCTGTCGCTCGAACTCAGCTGCTCCCCATAGTCGAGCCCGGCCCGTCAGGTGGTTGATGACAAATCTGACTCTGGCTCCCTCAGTCGCGAAGGTCCTGGGTTGCAGTGAGAACTGGAGTCGGCAGCTAGTCAAGAAGGCCCGGACCTGGGTTGGGTCACCATCGAAGCTCTCAGGGTTTCCGATCTTGGGCTCTGGGGTGGGAGTTTTGGGAGCTGAGGATGGTGCCACCTGAACAGGAGCATTGGGAACTGGAGCATCGGGCACAGGAAGAGGTGCAGAGGGAAGGAGTGGAGCTGACGGAGCAGGAGCAGGCGGACTGGACAGGTTAGTCAGCATCTGGATCACCTGGGCAAGTTGCTCTTGTTGTTGTTGGATCTGCCATTGATGCTGATGGCTGATCTGGATTAAGAATGCAATGTCGGCAGACATCCTGGTTACCTCTCCCTCAGCACGTTCAAGGCGGTCCAGGGCTGATGGTTCATGCGCTGGCTCCATGGTGGTCAGCTCGTACTGTCAAGTACGAGACAGGAGAACCAAGTGCGTGTCACGAACACAAGTTGATTTATTGATAAAGGTGAAAGGAGATGGGGAGAGTGAGAGTCTGAGTGGTGGCTGTGGCTGAGCGCGCAGTGGCAGGAGGTCCTTTGGAGAGAGTGGCTACAGGAGCTGGAACAACACCGGGAACAGACTGGAGCAGGGGGCAGGCAGGTGTTGGCAGGTAGTACGGGGCAGTAAAGCAGTCGTAGTCAGGTCAGGCAAGTTTTCAGAGACAGAGATCAGTTATGTAGAGAGCCAGCGAACAGGAACGTGTTGCTTTGCAGACGAACTGACACTGAATGTCTGGAGACCTGTGCCTTAAATACACTCACACAAGGAGCAGGTAACAAGAAGCAGGTGACAGTGATTAAGGGCTCAGAGCAGGTGAGCTTCCTGATTGGTTAGAGTGAGAGTGTGAGGGGGTGTGGCAGCCAGGCAGTGTGTGGTGGAAAATTACCCAATTAGTAGAGCAGGGAGCAGACTCATGACAGCAGGCAAGCTGGAGCCTATCCCAGCTAACTACGGGCGAAAGGCGGGGTACACCCTGGACAAGTCGCCAGGTCATCACAGGGTGACACATAGACACAGACAACCATTCACACTCACATTCACACCTACGGTCAATTTAGAGTCACCAGTTAACCTAACCTGCATGTCTTTGGACTGTGGGGGAAACCGGAGCACCCGGAGGAAACCCACGTGGACATGGGGAGAACATGCAAACTCCACACAGAAGGGCCCTCACCGGCCATGGGGCTCGAACCCGGACCTTCTTGCTGTGAGGCGACAGCGCTAACCACTACACCACCGTGCCGCCCATCCCTGAAAATGAAAGTTTGATTTTTGAAATCTGCGACTAATTTTACAGAAAATAAGTTTGAGAATAAATCCACTGGAGGATCCCTATAAAGAAACTGCACTTGCATCTGAGTCCTTGGATTTCATGACAAGTTGAAATGTGAAAAAAGAACTAGAGGTTTAAGCTGTGACACGTGGAACGTGGGGTGGATGCGTCGCATGGTGAGTGGTAGTGCCAGTCTGACGGAACATGGGTTGATTACCTTTTTGATGAGGAAGGGTCCTAGGTACCTGGGAGCCAGCTTGTGGGAGATGGTTCTGAGTGGCAGATGGTGTGTGGAGAGCATGACTCGTTGCCCCACCCAGTAAGTGGGCTCCTTAGAGTGGTGTTTGTCAGCCTGCCTCTTGGATGCTAGGGTGGAGCAAATGAGTTTTCTCCAGGCCAATGCCCACGTCCTCCTGCAGCAGTGTATGAAGGTCTGGGCTGAGGGTACAGCAACCTCCTCCTCTTGGTTGGGGAAGAGTGGTGGTTGGTAACCTAGGGAGCACTGGAAGGGTGAGAGACCTGTGGCAGATGAAGGAAGAGTGTTATGAGCGTACTCGATCCAGGGTAGGTACTTACTCCAAGAACTGGCATCCCTGGATGCCATGCACCTGAGTGCAACCTCCAAAGCCTGGTTTGCCCATTCTGTCTGGCCGTTGGTCTGTGGATGGAAGCCTGAGGTGAGACTACAGGAGGCCCCAATGAGTTTGCAGAAGGCCCTCCAGAACTGTGCATTGAACTGAGGGCCCTGGTCAGAAACGATATCGGTGGGTAGTCCATGTAGGCGGAAGACGTGATGGATGAGTAATTCTGCGGTTTCTTTGGCTGAGGGGAGCTTGGGCAGAGGAATGAAATGGACAGTCTTGGAGAAACGGTCAATGACAGTGAGGATGCATGCGTTGTCACCTGAGTTGGGGAGTCCTGTGACAAAGTCCAGGATGATGTGAGACCAAGGTCGATGTGGAGTCGGGAGGGGGTCGATTGGCTGTCTTGTTCCGGGAGCATGTGTCGCAGGCTGCCACAAACTCCTGGACATCCTCCTTGATGGATGGCCACCAAAAGCACTGCTGGATGAGTGCCAGGGTTCGGGCGGCTCCTGGATGACAGGCCAGCTTGGAGCCATGACCCCACTGCAGCACCTGGGTTCACACAGGACAGGGAATAAACAGATGGTTAGGAGGAGTGTTGTTGGGGTTACCTTCACCGGGGTCCTGCTCCAGGGCTTTCTGCATGAGCGTCTCAACCTCTAGAATGGTGGCTCCCACCAGGCAGCATGGAGGAAGGATGGTCTTGGGCAGCTTGGACTCTTCTTGGTGGGAAGAGAACATCCTGGACAGGGCGTCGGGTTTGCTGTTCTTGGAGCCTGGGTGGTAAGAGAGCATGAAGTTTAACCGGGAGAAGAAGAAGACAGACCGACCAACGGGCTTGACGGGAATTCAGGTGTTTGGCGGACTTGAGGTATTCCAGATTCTTATGGTCGGTCCAGACTAGGAAGGGGAGCTCCGACCCCTCGAGCCAGTGCCTCCACTCCTCCAAAGCTAGTTTAACAGCCAGTAGTTCTCGGTCGCCGATGTCGTAATTCCGTTTGGCTGGGGATAGCCGGCGGGAGAAGAAGGAGCATGGGTAGACCTTGTCGTCACTGGCCCTCTGGGATAGTATGGCTCCGACCCTTGACTCGGAAGCATCGACCTTGACAATAAACTGCTTGGTAAGATCGGGTATGGTGAGAATGGGTGCTGTGGTAAACCTGTGCTTGAGCGTGGAAAAAGGCTTTCTCTGCTTCCTCCCCCCACTTGAATTGGGTCTTGGTCAAGGTCAGGGCTGAAAGAGGTCTGGCCACTGTGCTGAAGTTGCGAATGAAGCCCCTGTAGAAGTTGGCGAATCCAAGGAAGCACTGGAGCTCTCGTCTTGAAGATGGGGTGGGCCAATCGGCAACTGCCTCGAGCTTGAGGGGGTCCATCTGGATCCTTGCCAGGGAGATGATGAATCCCAGAAATGAGACAGAGTTCTGGTGAAATTTGCTCTTTTCTGCCTTGACGAACAACTTGTTCTCTAGCAGGTGCTGGAGGACCTGCTGGACGTGACCCGATGTTCCTCCAGAGAATGGGAAAAGATCAGGATGTCATCCAGGTACACGAAAATGAAGATGTTTAGGAAGTCCCTTAAGATGTCATTAACGAGTGCCTGGAAGACTGCGGGCGTGGTGGTCAGGCTGAAAGGGACCACGAGGTACTCGTAGTGACCAGTGGTGGTGTTAAAGGCCGTCTTCCACTTGTCCCCCTTCCTGATCTTGATGAGATGGTATGCATTGCGTAAATCTAGCTTGGTGAATATATTGGCTCCCTGGAGTAGTTCAAAGGCCATGGCCATGAGCGGTAGTGCGTAGCGGTTCTTGACCATGATAGCATTGAGACCCCAATAGTCAATGCAGGGGCGGAGCGACTTGTCCTTCTTTTCCATGAAGAAGAATCCCACCCCTGCTGGGGAAGAGGAAGGACGGATGATCCCAGCTGCCAAAGATTCAGAGATGTACTTCTCCATGGCTTGCCTTTCGACGGGAAAGAGTAGAGTTGTCCTTTGGGTGGTGCTGTCTCGGGTAGGAGGTCGATACCACAGTCATAGGGTCTGTGAGGAGGGAGGGACACTGCTCAGGTCTTGCTGAAAACAAGTTTGAGATCCAGATATTCCAAAGGCACATGAGAGAGGTTGGGGAACTCGCTGGCTGAAAGCTGCGGTAACTCAGAGTAACTCAGCTCAGGTGTAGGTCCACTCATAAATAAACTGGCTCCGCCACAGCAGCACTTTAGTGCAAGGTGTTTATTTTAAAAAAGTGCTCCCAAATAGTCCAACAGTGCAATGGTGAAGATTGTAAATAAAGCTGGCCAGTAGTAGAATTTACTAAGAGAAAAAAAAAAACTAAACACTAAAGAAAAAAAAAGTACTTTCCTAATGTAACAAATCAAACACAAGAATATTCCAAAGCAATTCAGTTCAGTTTAAATTACATCCAACAACTACAGCCACAATCTGCATTACAATTAGTTACCTGAGCTAGTACTCTGTTGCTTCTCCCTCACTCTCCCACAGAATGATCAGGGTGAACATTTTAGGCTCTCAACCCCTCCCCCAGGTCATACCGTTACACAGTTTTAAAATAAATTACCACAAGTAAACATTTTCAGACATAAATAACACAGCCATCAAATAGTTTATCAACAATACCCTGCATAAGCATCCATTTCACAACAGTTTATACCCCACAAACACTTATTTCATTAGTTTGCAAAACACCCCTCAAAACTTGGTTTTGCCCATACCCATGCTGCATTGCGCAGCCCTGACACTACTGAATTAGCCCTCAGTTACTGCTGCTTGGGTTGGCCTGTCATGGCAGCGTGTAAGCCATTCAAACCCTCCCCAAACAAACGCCGACCGGACTAAAACCCCACGGAAAAGACGGACAAGACAGAAAAAAAAACCCAAACACAAGACACAACCAACATTACCTAGACAGCTCAAACAAGTAAGTATATGTTTATTTTAACAAGTTGTGTTTTTACCACGGTAGGGAAAAAGACGCGAGTTTAATTGCATTTGCGTGTGGTTGCGTGTGCTTGTTCTCATGTACTGTTGTTTGTTACCGTGTGTGTGCGCTGCTACTAAAGTCAGGTGTGCACCCCTAACTGGGGGTAACTAACTGGGATAGGGAAAACAGACTTGAAGAGGAGCTAGACAGAGCCCTCTGTCACAATACCACAATCATAGGGTCTGTGAGGAGGGAGGGACACTGCTCAGGTCTTGCTGAAAACAAGTTTGAGATCCAGATATTCCAAAGGCACAGAGAGGGGTCGGGGAACTCGCTGGCTGAAGGCTGCGGTGGTTTGGCAGGAGGCAGAGCAGAGTTCAGACAGGAAGCTAGGCAGGACTGGCTCCAGCCTAGGATGGTGTTGTCAGCCCAGTTAAGGTAGGGGTTGTGCTGCATTAACCATAGTAATCCTAGGACGATGGGTACATGGGAGTTGTTTATGATGTGAAGCTGGATGGTTTCTGAGTGGTTACCGGAAATCCTTAGGGTGAGCAGGGTGGTAAGGTGGATGATGCTGGTCAAGCCAGTGCCATTGAGTGTCAGGACAGTGAGAGGGACGTCAAGAGCAAGTAGCGGGATTCCCAGACACTTGGCAGTGGCGGAGCAGATCAGGTTCCTAGCCGCCCCTGAGTCGATGAGGGCCTGGAGGTGGTGATGCTGGTTGTCTCGGATAATGATGACAGGAAGTAACGGACGATTAGCGGGGGACTGGTTCTGAGCGTAGCCCACCAGGGCCCCTCGATTCACTGGTGGGCTCGTCCTTTTAGTGGGCAGGCTCGGCAGATGTGTCCCAGCTGACCGCAGTAGAAGCAGACCCCCGTGCTCCGCTGGCGATGTCGTTCCTCCACTGACACCCGAACCCGGTCTACCTGCATGGGTTCGACAGACATGGCTGGAGGTGGAGAGGAGGTGAATCTGGGGTGGTTCTTCTCTCTCCTCCATTGCTGGATCCAAGCATCGATGCGGTCGGCGAGGTCCATGAGGCTGGAGAGGTTCCCGTGATACCAACTCGTCTTTGACGGCATCGGACAAGCCATACAGGAACGCATCGATCTGGGCGTTCTCTTTCCAACTGCACGAAGCCACCAACGTTCGGCACTTGATGGTGTAATCTGAGGTAGACCAGGACCCCTGCCGCAGCTCCATGAGCTCTCTGGCCACCTCCCAGCCGGACAGAGAGCAGTCGAAAGTTCGCCTCATCTCCTCGGAGAAATTCTTGAAACTGGAACAGAAGGGTGCATTGGCATCCCAGACCACAGTTCCCCACTCTCTGGCCTTGCCGGTGAGGAGCGTTATTGTACATGCTACCCGGGAGCGTTCTGTGGGGAAGGCCAGAGGTTGCAGTTCTAGAATCAATGAACATTGAGACAAAAATGATCTGCAAGTACCTGGTTCTCCATTGTAGGGCTGAGGTGCTGGAAGTCTTGGTTCATAGAGAAAGGCAGTGGCAGGAGCTGAAGTAGGAGACGGCTGAGCAGGGATAGGCATGGCTTGACGGCGCTGCACCTGCGTGGTGAGAAGGTTGAGTGCGTTGGACAGGGTGGCGAGGTTCTGGGTAATTCGTTGTAGGTCTTGTTGGTGGGTCCCGAGGAAAGTCCCTTGCTGCTGGATGGCCGTTCTCAGATGGGCAAGTTCCACTGGATCCATGTCGGCCAGAACGTACTTTTAGGGCTGGTGGAGGTATGGTGAAGTTAGGATCCAAAAACAGAACACAGACAGTAATCCAATAAATAAGATTATTTAATACAGGGATGTGTGGCAAAAGATAAACAAACAGGATGAAAAACAAATAGCAAAAATAGTCAGGGCAAAATGAGAACAAACAACTTGACAAAAACATGAGACAGGCAAAGACAAAAACGCTAGCGCAAAAAAACATAAACAAGAAAAGACCCCTAGTGCAAGAAATCATGAACCAGAAAACCTTAGTGCAAAAACCATGAACCAGAAATAATCCTTAGTGCAAAAACCATGAACCAGAAATAATCCTTAGTGCAAAAACCATGAACCAGAAAAACGCTAGTGCAAAAACCATGGACAAGAGAAAATTGCTAGAGAGAAAAACCATGAGGAGCAAGAGAGGCACAGAAATGGCTAGAGAAGCAAATGAGACGTTCTAGCAAAAACAGAGTCTGAGAATGGCCTTTAAATACTGTAAGCAGCAGTGAAAACCATACCTGTCAACTTTGAGGTTTGAAAAAAAAGGATATTTCCCAGATTTTTAACTCAAAATAAGGGAAAATTTCGGAAAGTCATACTCTTCACCAAAAGTGGGTGTGTAGTTGAATGGGGGGCACTTTTCTATCTAGTATTTGTGATTTCCTGTACTCTGGTGCATGTTGGTGATAGCCAAGACCCAAACTCAATATGCTTATGGTTTATAGAGTGCATTTGTGAATAAACTATACATTTATTTTTATTTGCTTTCAGTGGTACCAGTTATTTCCCAAATTAAGGGCTAAAATACGTATCTTATGTTAAAATAAGAGAGGTCATTATATAACCAGTCAATAAATTCAATTCCATTGCAATTTATTATGGTTTTACCATAGTCATGGCCTCGGAACACTAGATAGATAGATAGATAGATAGATAGATAGATAGATAGATAGATAGATAGATAGATAGATAGATATTAAACCAAGAGTGATTTAAAATGGGTAAGTTTCAGATAGAAAATAAAATAGACAATGAGTGGATAAAACAGTTAATACACCAATTAGTTTACACTAGGCTATTTATGAGGTCTTAGCCAGGACATACTTAATGTAAACATGTGTAGCTTACCTTTGATTATTTGGGAGGCTTTCGTTTTCCCCATGGAAAATTTCTTTGCGATGGAAGAGTCTGGGAACATTCCAGCCATGCACTTGTTGAAATCATCAAAGAAAGAGAGACTAATGTTTTTCTTAGCTATTAGCATCGCCATCTTCACCTCAGACCTAATCAGTGTTGCCAGATACTGCTGACGTTTTCCAGCCCAAAATATGTTCAAAACCCGCCAAAATGCACTTGAAACCGCCAAACTTGGGCGGGAAACCGCCCAATCTGGCAACACTGGACCTAATCACTTGTTCAGCTTCGCCTCCGGACGTAGTTATGTAATTACTGATGCCTGAGAGGGCGGGGATGTGAATTCATGGCCTGACTTCCTGCTGTAAACTCCTGTCAGAGGCGCGTCATGAATTCTGGACCTACCGACTTTTTTATATTGTGAAAATACGGGACTTTTATATAATGTCAAAATACGGGATATTTTCGGGAAAATAAAAAAACGGGAAGACAGCGGGAAATAAGTCAAAATAAGGGATTTCCCAGGAAAAACGGGAGGGTTGACAGGTATGGTGAAAACCAGGAAGTGAGTTCAGGGGAGAAGGAATTCCTGTCCCGGATCTGGATCGGCGCTGGTGTGAGATATCTGTAATCTCCGGGGTGGAACATGACAGTTTGGAGGTGATGTGAGTGTTTGGAGGTGGTTGGAAGTGATGTGAGTGTTTGGAGGTGATGTGAGTGTTTGGAGGTGATGGGAGGTGATGTGAGTGTTTGGAGGTGATGAGAGGTGATGTGAGTGCTTGGAGGTGACAGCAGGTGATATAAGTGTTGGGAGGTGATGTGAGTGTTGGGAGGTGATGTGAATGTTTGGAGGTGATGGGAGTGTTTGGAAGTGATGTGAGTGTTTGGAGGTGATGTGAGTGTTTGGAGGTGATGGGAGGTGATGGGAGTGTTTGGAGGTGACAGCAGGTGATATACGTGTTGGGAGGTGATGTGAGTGTTGGGAGGTGATGTGAATGTTTGGAGGTGATGGGAGTGTTTGGAAGTGATGTGCGTGTTTGGAGGTGATGGGAGGTGATATGAGTGTTTGGAGGTGATGGGAGGTGATGGGAGTGTTTGGAGGTGACAGCAGGTGATATAAGTGTTGGGAGGTGATGTGAGTGTTGGGAGGTGATGTGAATGTTTGGAGGTGATGGGAGTGTTTGGAAGTGATGTGAGTGTTTGGAGGTGACAGCAGATGATATAAGTGTTGGGAGGTGATGTGAGTGTTGGGAGGTGATGTGAATGTTTGGAGGTGATGAGAGTGATGGGAGGTGATGGGAGTGTTTGGAGGTGATGAGAGTGTTTGGAGGTGATGGGAGGTGATGGGAGTGTTTGGAGGTGATGGGAGGTGATGAGAGTGTTTGGAGGTGATGGGAGGTGATGAGTGTTTGGAGGTGATGGGAATGTTTGGAGGTGATGAGAGTGATGGGAGGTGATGAGTGTTTGAAGGTGATGAGAGTGTTTGGAGGTGATGAGAGTGTTTGGAGGTGATGGGAGGTGATGAGAGTGTTTGGAGGTGATGGGAATGTTTGGAGGTGATGAGAGTGATGGGAGGTGATGAGTGTTTGAAGGTGAAGAGAGTGTTTGGAGGTGATGAGAGTGTTTGGAGGTGATGGGAGGTGATGAGAGTGTTTGGAGGTAATGGGAGGTGATGAGAGTGTTTGGAGGTGATGGGAGGTGATGAGTGTTTGGAGGTGATGAGAGTGTTTGGAGGTGACAGGAGGTGATGTGAGTGTTTGGAGGTGATATGAGTGTTTGGAGGTGATGGGAGGTGATGTGAGTGTTTGGAGGTGACAGCAGGTGATATAAGTGTTGGGAGGTGATGTGAGTGTTGGGAGGTGATGTGAATGTTTGGAGGTGATGGGAGTGTTTGGAAGTGATGTGAGTGTTTGGAGGTGACAGCAGATGATATAAGTGTTGGGAGGTGATGTGAGTGTTGGGAGGTGATGTGAATGTTTGGAGGTGATGGGATTGTTTAGAGGTGATGAGAGTGATGGGAGGTGATGGGAGTGTTTGGAGGTGATGGGAGGTGATGAGAGTGTTTGGAGGTGATGGGAGGTGATGAGTGTTTGGAGGTGATGAGAGTGATGGGAGGTGATGAGTGTTTGAAGGTGATGAGAGTGATGGGAGGTGATGGGAGTGTTTGGAGGTGATGAGAGTGTTTGGAGGTGATGGGAGGTGATGGGAGTGTTTGGAGGTGATGGGAGATGATGAGAGTGTTTGG
This sequence comes from Neoarius graeffei, assembly GCF_027579695.1. Taxonomy (NCBI): domain Eukaryota; kingdom Metazoa; phylum Chordata; class Actinopteri; order Siluriformes; family Ariidae; genus Neoarius; species Neoarius graeffei. The sequence continues at coordinate 91,289,784 of NC_083578.1, forward strand.
AGGTGATGGGAGGTGATGAGTGTTTGGAGGTGATGAGAGTGATGGGAGGTGATGAGTGTTTGAAGGTGATGAGAGTGTTTGGAGGTGATGAGAGTGTTTGGAGGTGATGGGAGGTGATGAGAGTGTTTGGAGGTGATGGGAATGTTTGGAGGTGATGAGAGTGATGGGAGGTGATGAATGTTTGAAGGTGATGAGAGTGTTTGGAGGTGATGAGAGTGTTTGGAGGTGATGGGAGGTGATGAGAGTGTTTGGAGGTGATGAGAGTGTTTGGAGGTAATGGGAGGTGATGAGAGTGTTTGGAGGTGATGGGAGGTGATGAGTGTTTGGAGGTGATGAGAGTGTTTGGAGGTGACAGGAGGTGATGTGAGTGTTTGGAGGTGATGTGAGTGTTTGGAGGTGACAGGAGGTGATGTGAGTGTTGGTAGGTGATGTAAGTGTTTGGAGATGATGGGAGGTGATGTGTATGTTTGGAGGTGATGTGAGTGTGGGGAGGTGATGAGAGGTAATGTGATTGTTTGGAGGTGATGAGAGGTCATGTGAGTGTTTGGAGGTGATGGGAGGTCATGTGAGTGTTTGGAGGTGACATGAGTGTTTGGAGGTGATGGGAGGTAATGTGAGTGTTTAGAAGTGACATGAATGTTTGGAGGTGATGGGAGGTGATGAGAGTGTTTGGAGGTGATGTGAGTGTTGGGAGGTGATGTGAGTGTTTGGAGGTGATGGGAGGTAATGTGAGTGTTTAGAAGTGACATGAATGTTTGGAGGTGATGGGCGGTGATGAGAGTGTTTGGAGGTGATGAGGGTGATGGGAGGTGATGTGAGTGTTTGGAAGTGACGTGAGTGTTTGGAGGTGATGTGAGTGTTTGGAGGTGATGGGAAGTGATGGGAGGTGATGTGAGTGTTTGGAGGTGATGGGAGTGTTGGGAGGTGATGGGAAGTGATGGGAGGTGATGTGAGTGTTTGGAGGTGATGGGTGTATTTGGTATACACCATTCAGAGAAATGAGAGAAGATGAAGTGTGTGTCACTGTGGACATTTCCAGAAGTTACCACCAGATGGAGCCACATCCTGCAATTCAACAGCTACCTTTCTTTCTTTCTTTCTTTCTTTCTTTCTTTCTTTCTTTCTTTCTTTCTTTCTTTTTCTTTCTTTCTGTTTGTTCTTTCTACTTCATACAAGTTAATAATCATTTTCATCATCATCAGAATAATTTTGATTTTTGAACTGAAAAAGTTTAACAACAGTAACAACCATCATCATCAGTTTGACAGAGTATGAATTTAATTAGTTGCATTAATAAACACATTTTACCACTTTGAATTGAATGCTGAATAATAATAATAATAATAATAATAATAATAATAATAATAGTAATAATAATAATAGTAGTAGTAATGGTGCTGTAAATACTCGTGAATATTAATGAGCCTTAGTGTAAACACGCTGTACAGCAATAATACTGTAAGCGCTCATGAATATTAATGTGCCTAACTGTAAACAGAGTTTAGAGTAACAGTGCTGTAATACTCGTGAATATTAACGAGCATTTGTGTAAATACACTTTCCAGAAATAATGTTCATGAATATTAATGAGCCTTTGTGGAAACACATTGGACAGTAATAATACTGTGAGTGCTCATGAATATTTATGAGCCTTAGTGTAAACACACTGTACAGAAATAATGCTCATGAATATTAATGAACCTTAATGTAAATACATTGGACTGTAATAATACTGAGTGCTACACAGTATAGAGTTATAATTCTGGAAATACTCATGAATATTAATGAGCCTTAGTGTAAACACATTGGACAGTAATAATACTGTGAATGCTCACGAATTTTAATGAGGCTTAGTGTAAACACAGGGTAGAGTAACAATGCTGTAAGTGCTCATAAATATTAATGAACCTTAATATGAACACATTGTACAGTAAAAACACTGTAAATACTCATGAATATTAATGAGCTAGCTACAGCACCTCTCTCTGACTTCCTCTAATTTTCCACTGTAATTGTTTATATATTTTTTAAACCAAAGCCCACGGAGGCTCGTAATGAATTACACTGAGCTCCTGCGGGGATCGCTGTGAGATGGAGTTATCGCTATGGTGATGGGGATGCGGGAGGACCAGCCTGTTGCTAGGAGACAGAGCTGGTTTAGTGATGCTGCACTCTCGTGGATGTGCTTTATTTAGATGCACAGTCAGGAGATGTGTCTTATTGTGACGGGTTTTATTCTGAAGTGATGCAGCGTGAAGTGAAGTTCGCTCGAGTCAATGGTATCGAAGTTTGGCAAGAGTTCATCACCATGAAAACGCTTTCTCAGCAAAAAGTTACGCCAAAACTGCAATTTCTCTCTAAGGCACATTACACAAAACCGTGTTTATGGCTGTGTGTGTGTGCGTGTGTGTGTGATTTTGTATGTTGTCTCACACTGATGGCTCCGGCAGAGATTCGTTACGTAATACCTGAAGGAGGAAGAGTTTTATTTTTATTGTTTAGATTTTTACGCTATTATTACATAACTGAGACTCCACACCAAATTGTACTGTGTGTGCGTGTGTGAGCCTGAAATCACTTCAGCTTGTGTTTATTAATCATCTCATCTCATCTCATTATCTGTAGCCGCTTTATCCTGTTCTACAGGGTCGCAGGCGAGCTGGAGCCTATCCCAGCTGACTACGGGCGAAAGGCGGGGTTCACCCTGGACAAGTCGCCAGGTCATCACAGGGCTGACACATAGACACAGACAACCATTCACACTCACATTCACACCTACGCTCAATTTAGAGTCACCAGTTAACCTAACCTGCATGTCTTTGGACTGTGGGGGAAACCGGAGCACCCGGAGGAAACCCATGCGGACACGGGGAGAACATGCAAACTCCGCACAGAAAGGCCCTCGCCGGCCACGGGGCTCAAACCCAGGACCTTCTTGCTGTGAGGCTACAGCGCTAACCACTACACCACCGTGCCGCCGTTTATTAATCATGATAAACAAAAAAAAAACTTTCTTTCTTTCTTTCTTTTTTTTTGTCACCCTTCTGTTCATGTCATCACCCTCCTCCCGAATGCTGACTCTGGTTCAAGCACAGTAGGCTCTGTGGGCGGAGCTTTGTGTTAATTGGCAGGTACAAGTGGGCGGGCTCGAGGAGTAAATAAAATGTTTCCAAACTTACTCAGCTCATCTTGTTTAACGCTTAGAGTTCTATTTCTGACTAATTTTGCCTCACGCACCTTTAACACTGTTTATGTGGCAAACACACGTGTAATTCCTCTCGCTGCTTTGTTTTCTTCATTTCCTTCTTCTTCGTCTTCATCTCGCTCTCACTGTGATGTCAAATAAAGTTTGGTGTGGGTCACATTTCAGTCCTCCATCAGCTTCAACACGTGCAGCTCTGAGCATTTATCCGGACCTGCTCTCTCGCCTCACCTGGATTTTATTTACAGACAGGAAGTCCAGTGTTTTACTGTCAGGCCTCACATGTAACTACAGACTAAAAGCTAATTTATACTTCTGCGTCAAACTTACATTGTAGTGTACAGTAGGGTGTAGCCATGTAACCTCCAACGTACCATACACTGTAACCTGGCACACACCTTCCCAAAAAACAACTGTGATTGGTCCGATTGGCAGCATCACATTTCCTCCATCGCATTTCCAGCTGCTCCTTCTTCTGCACAAAAATCAGAAATCTACTACTGTGATACATTACAGGCGTTTAGCAGACGGTCTTATTCAGAGCGACATACAACACACCCAGAGCAGCCTGGGGAGCAGCTGGGGGTTAGGTGCCTAGCTCAAGGGCACTTCAGCCATTCCTGCTGGTCCAGGGAATCAAACTGGTGACCTTTAGGTCCCAAAGCTGCTTCTCTAAGCATTAGGTCATGGCTTCCTCAGCATTAGGCAATGGTGTTAATATAAATATATAAAGTGTGAGGCTCTGTTGCGGCTCATTATCTCTAGCCGCTTTATCCTTCTACAGGGTCGCAGGCAAGCTGGAGCCTATCCCAGCTGACTACGGGCGAAAGGCGGGGTTCACCCTGGACAAGTCGCCAGGTCATCACAGGGCTGACACATAGACACAGACAACCATTCACACTCACATTCACACCTACGCTCAATTTAGAGTCACCAGTTAACCTAACCTGCATGTCTTTGGACTGTGGGGGAAACCGGAGCACCCGGAGGAAACCCACACGGACACGGGGAGAACATGCAAACTCCGCACAGAAAGGCCCTCACCGGCCACGGGGCTCGAACCCAGAACCTTCTTGCTGTGAGGCGACAGTGCTAACCACTACACCACCGTGCTGCCCTCCCTGTTGCAGCTGTAGTTCATTATAACGCCAGTTTAATCCTGCAGGATCACACACTCTTCTCTCTTTTTCTTCAGTAAACACAGTGTCAGTGGCGTAAACCAGAACGACTTGATAACAATCACGAAGCAGTGATCAGCAGGCTTGTAGTACTCGAGTCCGACTCATGCCCTAATTTTAAAGACTTGTGACTTGACTTGGACTTGACCACTGATGACTTGGATTTGGACTCGGACTCGTGCATTAACTGCATTCGGACTCGTAAATTGGAGACAAGGACTCAGATTTTTTTTGTGTGTCATGCCATAATAATTTAGTATAAGATATTTATATCTACATTAATTTTTATACTAATTTTGTGCAAGAGAATGCACATTCACCTGTTCATACATCATGTTCAGGAACAAACTAACGTTAATGGCGCTAAAACACCTGGAGAGCACGCCCCTAGGATTGTCCGCTTTGCTTATACAGACTTCTCATGCAGTGGGAAAAAATGCACTGCTGTGTGTTCCATATGTAGAACTATCGAGGAGACGACGGGGACGACCTCGAACTTCAATCGTCATTTGGTAAAACTCCACCCAGGGAAGGAAGTGACACACTATGTTCATTGCCCTGTTGATAGTAGGTGGGGCTTGCTGAGCGTTGAACTAGCAGGTGTTAACCCTCTCTCATGTCATTGGCCCTGTTGATAGTGGGTGGGGCTTGCTGAGCGATGAACAAGCTTTTTATCTGTAGCCCGTTAACTAAAATGGGGCAGTGGAGCAGGAACGTTAGTCCAACACAGTAGCAGAGACGCTTTCACAGAAAGGCAGCAACAGACACCGTCACAAGGTGCAGATGGAGTCTTGTTCTTGGACTCAAAATTTTCTTTAATGACTTGGACTTGACTCGGACTTGAACACTGGGGACTTGAGACTGGACTTGGACTCGAGGTTTAGTGTCTTGACTACAACACTAATCATCAGTAAGTGACTGATAGAATTGTGGATTCAAACACAAATTACACTGAAGTGCTTTGAGATGCTCATCCTGCTCGAATTCACAATCACATGACATTTCTTTTCCCCTACATGGAAAAGAAGTGTGAGTGGCCTAGTGGTTAGCGTGTCCACCTCTCAATCGGGAGATCACAAGTTCTACTCACGGTCAGGTCATACCAAAGACCATCATAAAAATGGTGCCTACTGCCATCTGGCAAGGCACGCTGCAATACAGATGCAAGTGGGGAGTCAAACTCTTGCGGTTACCAGAGGATCCGCCCCTCGCTGTCACCCTAGCTATGTAATATAGGCGAGAGGCCGTGGGCTACGAAACTGAGATTGGCGCCACCAAACGAGCCATGAATGGTGCAGGAAGGACTTTGACATGAGCGCAGACGCTGTAGCTCCAGTGGAGATTCTATGCGGAAGCACAAGTCAACTTTTAAGTGCTGTTCTTATGTAAAAGTTCTGCATAAGGGGGCGGAGTTTGTCTTCAACAGAGGCGTGTTTCAATGACATGTGATTCTGATCTTAAGCTTAAGTGCTTCAGTTTCTTGTGTGAAGTCGAACACCATGGTCTGACAGATTGATGGAACCAGAACATCACACTGGAGCACACATACTGTGGAACATCATTCGAGGACAGAATTAAAGAACTGTCATTAATTAGAAGGACACTCGGAGAGTGCAGACCTCCTCCAAGGACAAAAGTCGACTCTCGTATCTATGATATGCAAATCTGCAACCGCAACCACATTTACATAGCTAGAGCTACAGAGTTTCTAAAACTATTTGAATTAAGTGCCAATGTGTGAATCCCAGAGGATCAGCGATACCGTGTGGAATGTCGAGTGTGATACGGAGTCATTGTATTTCTACGTTGGCTATGTTTTGTCGCTATTGAACTTTACTGCCATCTACTGGCTGTATGGCATTGTTAAGTGCAGACTTTTCCTCAACATTAGATGAGGAGATACCTCCTAATCACTTACATCAAGGAGTGATACTGACGTAAAAATGACTGACTGTCACACTTGAGCTTTTCAACTCTGAAACAAAAAAACACATTTGGATGTTTACTTTATTTGCTGCAGCTTTGGAAAAAGACAAACTTTTATGTGAAGAATGTGTGGAATCGACAGAGTTATGAGTTTCTATAAAAGGAAAAGAAGATTGATGCACACTGCAGTGTGTGTGTGTGTGTGTGTGTGTGTGTGTGTGTGTGTGTGTGTGTGTGTGTGTGTGTGAGGAGTGTGTTGAAGGTGCAGGAAGGAAGATGAGCAACAAAGGAGAAATTCAGGGCTGTGCTGTCACCATGGAGACCAACATTATGATGACAGGGACTGTGTGTGTGTGTGTGTGTGTGTGTGTGTGTGTGTGTGTGTGTGTGTGTGTGTGTGTGAAGTTCATGCCTCAATTAACTTTTAATTACACCAGACTGCAGTAACAAAAGTGACATCAGGTTCAAGTCCCAAGATTGAGTCATGCTTCAGACTGTGGGTGTGTCCCAAACCACGCCCCCTATTCACTGTATAGTGCAACATTTCTCAACCTTTTTTCAGTCAAGGCACCCTTCAGAAGTGTGCAAATTCTCAGGGCACCCCCATATAAAATATACGCAATCACGCTGACCATACGCTGATCCCGGCAGTAACGTTGTGACATGGGAAAGGGGGCCGTGAGACAAATTTTGATGATGCATGAGGCGGCGATGATCTGCATTAGTGTAACTATCGTTTTTTTTAATTTTAATTCATTTTATTTATTTCAATGTTAGAATATATAATTTTTTGACGGCACCCCTAATGAAGCCAGACGGCACCCCAGGGTACCGCGGTACCCCGGTTGAAAAAGGCTGGTATGGTGCACATGAACATCTTCAGGCTACTGTGGGCGTGTCCCAAACCATATCTTACTCATTATATTATAAGCATGTAATGTAGCGTATTATTTATACTTTAGTGAATAATAAGTTTTAAATGTGTTTTATAATGTGACTGGGTGCAGGTGTGTGTGATTAGAGTCAGGTGGCATCAGGAGTTTCTCCCAGAGAAGGTTCAGTAAGGCTACAGGTGGGCGGGACTGTGGGGGTCTCTCTTCACCTGTCAATCAAAGTACCTCCAGCCAATCACAGCATCTGGAACGTCAAACATACACAAAGTAGAGAGAGGGGAGAGAGAGAGAGAGAGAGAGAGAGAGAGAGAGAGTGTGTTAACGTTTATCTTTGCAGACTGAGACAGTTGTTAATAGATCAGATTAAATACCCAGAAATGATTACAGAAAATGTTTATTTTAAAAAAGGAGAAAAGTTAATTAGTTATTAAATGTGATTTATTCTTTATTTTTTGTTCTATAAAGTGCGAGAGACTCAGAGTCAGACTCTCACTGGGACTCTCACTCAGACTCGGTGTTTATCTGCGGTGTGTGGAAAGAGTTGGGGAGGTTTTCCTACACAGTCACACCCATCACACTCATCACCTTATCAACATGTGATGACAAAAGGGCACATGTGGAGCGCACACACACACACACACACTGTCTGACACTGGGATTCATACTGCACATATATACTCTCTCTCTCTCTCTCTCTCTCTCTCTCTCTCTCTCTCATACACACATATGCACAGCTTCTAATTCACTGTTTTTTTCTGAATGATTTTTATGAATTAAAAGTCACTTCCTGTCTTAAAGGAATGGATGTTGTTCCTCTTTACTCAGTTGTTCAGTTCTTGATATAATACTGTATGGATTACTGAAGTTGTGGTGTTGAATAGGGCTATTTAGTTACTGTATTTTTATTACTTACTGTTTACTGTTTGATCTCAAGTGCATAAAGCAAGCAATAAATTCCACTAATGACCTTTTGATGAGACACAGCTGTTAATTGAAAAGTATTCCAGGTGACTCCCTCATGAAGCTGGTTAAGAGAATGCCAATACTGTGTAAAGTGTCATCAAGGTAAACGCTGAAGAAGCTAAAATATCAAACATATTCTGTTTTTTAACACTTCTTTGTTTACTACATAATTCTATATATGTTCCAGATGTTATTTCATAGTTTTGATGTGTGTGGGTGAGTGAGAGAGAGAGAGAGAGAGAGAGAGAGAGAGAAAGAGAGACTCAGGTCTGTTTTTATCCTGCCGATGTAACAGGTTTTCAGTCTAAAGCATCAACCAATCAGACACTCATTTACACCTCATTATCGAGGTCTCCCCCCCCCCCCACACACACACACATTCTTGTACATTTTTCTTTGTGGGGACTCACTGACAATACATTTACATTCTATACATTCCCTCGTGCCTTACCCTAACCTTAAAGCAGATACGCAGAACCTTTATTTTAAAATACATTTCTGAGTGGATAGTATCTCCATCCTTGACTCTTGTATGCTGCATAAATGGGAATAAAATATATATTTTTGAGAGTTAAAATCGACCACAAAGTTGTGATTGGAGCCGCCCCGCTGAGCCAGCCAGCTCTGAGCGCGTGACATCACAGCGGGAACCGGTTTTAAGGCCGAGTCCTTTTACAGCTATAGACCAAAGTCATATAAATAAAAATTTATGGTGAAAGTAAGAAATAGCGTTACCGACTCACTCAACTAAGACTGATTTGACTTCACTGATTGTAGGTTGACTCTCATTAAAACAGGATGGGTGTTATAACTTATGCAACATACATGTACATGCATGCATTTTCACTGATAAAACGTAAAAGGCTCATTAAATAATCAGATGAACTAAGACAATCACATTCTGAAGCAAATTAAATAATCTTATACCGCTAACTTAAACACACAATACAAGTTACATGGATTAATCTAAACGCAGGTAAACAACGTGTTTTTGTTGTTTTGTATCCAAATGAGAGTCGGAGCTTACCCGTCTGTGTTCTCGCTTCTCGAAGGCCGATCTTGTGGCTGATTGTTTTGAAACAATCTGACTTTCAGTTGTTCGTTCAGTTCTCCATTCACTTCTTCCACGTAAGGGCGAGATGGCAGCAATATCCAGTTTAAAAATAAGACAGCTGCTCTACTCATTTTCTCCATACTGTGTATTCCACCATTACTGCTGGGCTCAGGCAATTACTAAAACCCGGGACGGAACGGGATGTCACCAGTTTTAGCAACAACTGCAGGGAGGTCACTGCCCAAGTGATATGTCCCGTCCCGTTCAATCCCGGGTTTTACCAACAACCATCGGCTGACTCTCCAGGAGAACTGGTGCAACTGAACTCATCTCATCTCATCTTATCTCATCATCTCTAGCTGCTTTATCCTGTTCTACAGGGTCGCAGGCAAGCTGGATCCTATCCCAGCTGACTACGGGCGAAAGGCGGGGTTCACCCTGGACAAGTCGCCAGGTCATCACAGGGCTGACACATAGACACAGACAACCATTCACACTCACATTCACACCTACGCTCAATTTAGAGTCACCAGTTAACCTAACCTGCATGTCTTTGGACTGTGGGGGAAACCGGAGCACCCGGAGGAAACCCACGCGGACACGGGGAGAACATGCAAACTCCACACAGAAAGGCCCTCGCCGGCCACGGGGCTCGAACCCAGAACCTTCTTGCTGTGAGGCAACAGCGCTAACCACTACACCACGATGCTGCCCGCAACTGAACTCACTTTAAAAAAATTTAATAAATGCTTTTTTTTTCTTGTAGTTTTCTTTAATTGTTGGTATTGCACCCTCTTTCAATATGGGCTTATAGCCAACACTCCTCAACAGATCAGAGGTCTCGTATGAGTCTGCAGTAAAATGTGCAGAGCAGAGGAGAGACCACTTTGTAGGTGCCCAATGTGCCCGTGAACTTCTTGCAAAACGCGTCCAAATCTTTGCAGTTTGAACATTGTGGGACCACAAATGCAACTTAAATCCACCTTCTGTCATGTTGCTGCACCAGCCAGCAACACATCTACGTGGCATGGCGATAAATTAGCTCAAAATGGAGGATCGGAGTTGCAGTCAGCTCTGTGTTTTAGTCTAGCGGAAATGGTGATGAGACCGATAGACTTCCTGCTGTGACGTTACGGACGTCAAGGTCATTCACTCAGACCGCTACCTATATAAATCACTTTAATCATAAAAATTACTATATTATATTTATTGTTAACGCTTAAAACTATTCCTGTGCCATTCTTGAGGTCTCAAGGCATTTATAAACGAAAGTGAGGCCATGGTTCTGCGTATATGCTTTAACCATCACGACTAAATGCCTAACCCTAATCTAAACCTTATTCTAACCTGAACCCTAAAACTAAGTCTTAACCCTCAAACCGCTCTTTGAAGAAGTGGGGACTGAACAAAATGTCTTCACCTTCTGAAAAAAGCCTGGAACGTGTTCTGGTCCTCAATATGTAGCAAGTACACACACACCTGGACAAAACCATTATTTATCTATCACCTTTCTAACACAATGTCCCTTTACAAAGTATCACAAAATAATACTAATTTAAAAACTAGATAAACAGATTTTTAAAGAGTTCCCTCAAACTGATGCTTTCAGGATTTCTAGGGTTCTGGATTTGACGCTGCTGTTACTGATGATGATGATGAGGAGGAGGAGGAGGAGGAGGAGTCATTAGCCTAATCCCCGCCCATTACGTGACCTTTTGAACAATCTCGCCATAGATACTCCGGCTTGTGTGTGTGTGTGTGTGTGTGTGTGTGTGTGTGTGGCGTGACCGGTGCGCTTGAGATGGAGAGAACCAAGAGATCAGAGCGCAAAGAGTAGTGTGTGTGTGTACGCGCGCGCGTGCGTGGGGGAGAACACGGTGCGAGTGTTTACACACAGCCTGAGAAAGAAAAACACAGAGAGAAGAAAAGGAGAGAGAGAGAGAGAGAGAGAGAGAGCAGTGGAAAGTTTTTGGGTTGCGCGCGCGGATGGATGCAAAAGGACGCAGTTGAAGAGAGAGAGAGAGACAGGGAGAGAGACAGGGAGAGAGACAGGGAGAGAGAGAGACAGGGAGAGAGAGAGACAGGGAGAGAGAGAGAGACAGGGAGAGAGAGAGAGACAGGGAGAGAGGTGTTTGATGGAGATGTCCGACATCATCTCGAGTTGGATTATGGTGCCGTTCTGAGGGAGTAACACACCCCTGCGCGCGCTGCTGCACCGACTCCGTTACCTGAGCGTCACGAGCTCACTGGGTTCGGCACCATGGATCATACTGTATTTTCTCCTCCGGTCACGTGGACGATCCTGAACCCATCAACACCGCGTTAACACCAAACTGACTTTATTCTCCACCGCGTTACTGAGACACCGAACCGACCCACTGACGCTGGGGTTCTGTTCAGTGTCACGACCGAACCCCGCCCTTTCCCTCCACGGCTCATCTGAGTTTGTTGGTCTGTTATTATTTTTGATTTATTATTATTCGTGTGTGTTCTTGTGTTTGTGACTGTCCTGGGCAGAATGGCTCGGTTCGGGGACGCGGTACCGGCGGTGCACGGCGCGCTGGACGGCGGATCGGAGCGCAGTCGGACCCGGGAGCCTCCTTCATCCTCCACCGGCGGAGTTTCTCCGGTGTTCAAGCAGACCAAAGCGCAGCGCGCGCGCACCATGGCCCTGTACAACCCCATCCCGGTCCGGCAGAACTGCTTCACCCAGAACCGGGCGCTCTTCATCTTCAGCGAGGACAACGTGGTCCGGAAGTACGCCAAGAGGATCATCGAGTGGCCATATCCTTTCCTTTCCTTTCCTTTAACTTGTTGTTGTTTTATCTGCATGGGAAAAACAAACAACCAGAAAAGCAAACAAACACAGCAACACGCGCACACCTCCTGTAGGCTACTGTTTATTCATCACGATTTAAATACACAGTTACATAAATAGACAACAAAAGTAATAATAATAATAATAATAATTACCACCATCATTAGAATATTTTAATATGTTCAACAAGATGCGTTGCTCGGGGATAGTAGGCGTGTCCTGAGTCCATATGTACAAATGAGAGAAACTTCTAGTGGGCGTGTCTTGCTGGTCTTTTATGGGAATATATTATAAACAACATGACATGCGAGTCTTTCAGTGAGAATGGGGGCGGGTCATAGAATTCACATACAGTAGGGAACCCTTTAGAATTGTCTATATTTCTGCATAAATATGACCTAAAACATCATCAGATTTTCACACAAGTCTTAAAAGTAGATAAAGAGAACCCAGTTAAACAAATGAGACACAAATATTATACTTGGTCATTTATTTATTGAGGAAAATGATCCAATATTACATATCTGTGAGTGGCAAAAGTATGTGACCCTTTGCTTTCAGTATCTGGTGTGACCCCCTTGTGCAGCAATAACTGCAACTAAACGTTTGCGGTAACTGTTGATCAGTCCTGCACACCGGCTTGGAGGAATTTTAGCCCGTTCCTCCGTACAGAACAGCTTCAACTCTGGGATGTTGGTGGGTTTCCTCACATGAACTGCTCGCTTCAGGTCCTTCCACAACATTTCCATTGGATTAAGGTCAGGACTTTGACTTGGCCATTCCAAAGCATTCACTTTATTCTTCTTTAACCATTCTTTGGTAGAACGACTTGTGTGCTTAGGGTCGTTGTCTTGCTGCATGACCCACCTTCTCTTGAGATTCAGTTCATGGACAGATGTCCTGACATTTTCCTTTAGAATTCACTGGTATAATTCAGAATTCATTGTTCCATCAAGTTCAAGTTCAGGTTCAGGTTTTATTGGTCACATATAATTACAAGTAATTACAGTGAAATTCTTATGTACCTTAGGCTGTTGCAAGTGTAAAAGTATATAGATAAATTAAAAACTATAGAAATAAAGGGGAAGGGGGGGAAACTATATTAATGAGTGGAAGCATGGCAGAGATGTGGTGATTGTGTGGTTACGAGTCCTTAAAGTCCAAAGTGCAGTAGTGCATAGTAGTGTACCTTGTTATCATTGTGAACAGTTCAACAGTCTGATGGCCTGAGGGAAAAAGCTCCTCCTCATTCTCTCAGTGTTGGCCTTCAGCTATCGGTAGCATCTCCCTGAAGGCAGCAGGGAGAACAGTCTATTATTTGAGTGGCTGGGGTCACTGGTGATCTTCCTGGCTCTGTCCCTGCAGCGGTTGGAATAAATGTCCTGTAGGTTAGGGAGGGTGGCCCTGATGATTCTCTCAGCAGAGCGAACCACCCTCCTGAGAGCCAGCTGATCTCTCCTGGTGGTGCTTCCCATCCAATTAGTGATGCTCCCACTCAGGACACTCTCAACAGTGCAGGAGTAAAAGTTCCTTAGTACCTTGAGTGGGAGTTTGAAGTCCTTCAGTCTCCTTAAGAAGTAGAGGTGCTGGCGGCCTTTCTTAACCAGAGTGTTGGTATGACAGGACCAAGAGAGGTTCTGTGAGATGTGGACACCCAGGTATTTGAAATTGTCCACTCTCTCTACCTGGGCCCTGTTGATGCAGATGGGTTGGAGGTCCCTCTGCTGCTTCCTACTGAAGTCCACTATCAGCTCCTTCGTTTTGCTGGCGTTGAGTGTGAGGTTGTTCTCCTCACTCCAGTCCGTGAGATATTTAATAACCATGCCTTAGAGTTGATATATGGCAATAGAGGCATGTCAGTGAATATGTATCTATATGTAGATATGCAAACCAACTATGAGTGGTTGTGTCTTCATAGCCACATATGGTGATGTGGGTGTGTCTCTGAGTTGATAAATGGAAGTCTGCAAGTCATAAGGAGTAGTAATTTATTAGCATAAACATATGTGCATATATTTTCAGTAATTGTGTTAGCTAACCAGGCAGGATTTTTAACTCATGTTTATAAATTCCTCATGTGAGTCATGTAGCTCACAGATGTCACTACATTTACTGTACAGCAGGTTTGATTTAAATATTTAACTGCTCAATATGCCTAATTTTTATTGCTTTTAAATTTTAATATTCATGAATCTCTTTGAATTATTTCATGATGACAGTGAGAGAACGTTTGGACCCACTGATGATTCCTGAGAAGTTTCAGAAGTGAACACACGCAGTGTAAAAGTCATGTAAAGTTTATTTCTGCTGAACGGATGAAGCATATTTTTTGCGTTTATAAGCGTGCAGTGTGTTTAACACCCTGCTTACTATTTTTATTTCTAAACATACCGGTTCAAAACACGCTCAGGATTAATGTGTTCCACCCACTCGGACTTGCCCACTGCATGTGTTGCATAATGACGTTCAAAATTCATTACATTCCTGTTGTGTTTTTTTCAGCACAACGGAACACAAACTTTACTCAAATTAATACTGTAGAATTCTCAAATCCGAAAAATCAGAAGGTCTGGATTCATTTTATATGAACATAAAGACCAGGTTTAATTTATATTTATTTATATTAATGCGCTTGTTCTAAGTGTTTCTATAGTAATGGCTTGTTCACAGGGACTTGTATGGAAGACGCTCCACATAAACAGATTTAAAAACGTGTAATCGTTGACATGGTGAATTTTTCTTAAAGCAAGGAAATTTTGAAATTATGGGGTTATGAAATGTCATTGTAACACTTTGAGCGGGTGGGTGGAGCACAGAAGTGCGGCAGGCCAGAACTGAGTTTTCAAAAACTCTTTATTAGCAGCTTTTCAGCATTCACACTTTCCCAGTTCACACAGACACGCACACACATATCATCCGTCTGGCTGGGGAGAGAGCTCCCTTCCTCGGCTCTCTCTCTCCTTATATACTGTAGGGCGCGGTCACTGGGGAAGACACACAAACACAGATTAACAGACATCAGGTGCAGTGATTCTGCCACTTACCTTCCCTGACTCCGCCCTCCGGTCACAGACTGATGCTTGACCACGCCCCCGCTGCCACAGTCATCATTATACATTAACATGTTTTTTTAAGATAAAGTTCGCTGAATTTTTTTTTGTCTAGAACATCTTGTATTAAAATTGTAAGATCAGTCCGTTGGGCCATTTCTCCGGGCGTGGCCATACTGGATTAGCCAGATACATTGATGGATGTATTAGGAGATGAAAATGAAGGTAGCACTGCGTGATGTAGGATTCTGTACGTCTTCCTCATTCCGTCCTGGAGCTGCCATTGCATGCAGCAAAAGCTATTATCACTGTCTATTTTTTTAAGCATTATTTTGTCTGTGTGTTACATTTTAAGTTGTATAATTCTAGTGGTTTGTGAAGTTGCGTTTTCATCTATATCTTCTCAAAGATGGGTAAATGCACCGCCTTACAAGTGTGAAAACCAGAATTCAGGACTCAAGAAAACACCAGGACTGTCATGGCATCATGGCTATCCTTTGAAGGATCTGAGACGTTTGGCCGAGTGGCTTCATCAAGTAAAGTGAGAGAACTTTACTCCTGGAAAAAGCAGTGAATTGTGCAGTGAGTGTTTACAGAAGACTGAGGATTTGTGGAGGACTTGTATGAAAAAAATCAGTGGGAAGAAGCGAGACATGAGGCAGAAACGACAACTGAATCCAGACGTGATCCTGACTTTGTTTCACCACAAAACACCTACAGCACGACAGCACACCGTGTCACGCATCAAACGGATGGAAGATAAACAGGTAAATATCATTGTTGTAGTCAAGACCACCTAAACCGAGACCAAGACAAGACCAAGACCACAGTGTATCAAGACCAAGACTTTGAGGGGTCGAGACCGAGACAAGACCAAGACCGAGGCAGGGCAAGACCAAGTCAAGACCAAGACCAGACCAGTGTCCCACACTGCATGACACACTTATGATAAAATGTGGAACATGCAAACCATAGGCACCCCTCAAATAGACCTGTAAGTAATCCACATTCCCATAAAAACACCCACAGAAAACAAATGAAGATTCCTGTTCATTCACCTCCTTTGTTGACCTATATTATATGTCTGTATAATGAAATGTCTTGATAAAATAATCAAAAGGCACTGCAGAGATGAATTTCATGTGTGGGAATTTTCCTTTGTTTTCTATAAGCAAACAAATACAAACGCTAAGGAGCTGAAATCAACTTAACCATCTTTATTTAACACTGTACTGAATGATTTACCATCCATTTCTGATTTACCGTTTCTCAGAAATTGTTCTTCTAGAGATTGGTGTGTACTTACTGTCTATCTCAAGAAAGTGTTTAAAATGTTCATTTTCTACAAGTGACAGAGGCAGGCAACACCCAATTACCAGATCTTGGATGATGGCTTCACTGATGGCTTGTTGCATTGGTGAATGCAGACTGTAGACCTGCACTTTCTGGGCAAAAGATGCAATAGATGGCTGCGTGACATCTGTCTGTTGTCCTGCCTTGTACTCCAGGAACCTAAAATTCAGGGCGAAAGAATCCGTAAGATATCTGGTGATATGAACAATTACATCAAATAGCAATCTTAAAAATAATGGTGTAAGATATACAGAAAGTAAAAGTATCAAAACTTCATAACTGTATGTAAAATCTGTGTACTGTATTAGAACAAAATGTGTGGATCATATACAGCAAGGCATTAAGGCAACCAAAATCTTTTTCAAATAGCTTTCAAATAGTTACACAACGATATGATTGACATGGTACAATATGGCCAAACCATAACACTGAAATAACAATCACTTTTAATGTAAATAAACTTCCATGGAAAAGGGATAAAAGGGACAGATGTGTATTTTTCTAAACACCCATCTAACACACAGTGTGAGAAAATCTGAGTGATTGAGCGAGCCAGACTTACTCATTTACACACACAAGCTCTAGTGTTTGACTACATAAAGTTATATATTTGTTTGTGTATTTAACCCCCAAATTAGCACTCTTTAAGTATGTGATGTACAGTATGCTTATAGCCAGGCAAAGCATAAGTGTAACTTCATAGAAGTGGAGCATTAATGTTACTCTGTCTCCACTCTGGAGACTGCTGACTCTAGCTCTCTCACCCAGGAGAGGGAGCGCGACGTGTATCGTTTACGTCAGAGTTGACGTTGATGTAACATAACTATATACACATTAGCTACATAGCTTTACGTCACCTGTCTCGTCATTTTTATCACATGAAAAAACGTAACGTAGGAATAAGACACATGTCCTGACCCCTCACTCTCACACAAAGTTAACACTACATTAGCTAACTTAATGTTACATCCATTGTAACATTAAGTTCTCTGATGCAGTGAGTGCTAATATGCTTGCGCGCCTAGCTAGGGGGTAAATAACCGGCAAGCCAATGAAACCGGTGTCTTGAAACATACCGTATACACATGGTTAGCAAACATGTTTAGTTAGTATTCACTAAATCTCACTTATACTTAGCTTACCTTTCTTTATGCTTCCTCTCCAAGTGCCGGTAAAAGTTGGACGTGGTCCCAGCCATCTCCGTTAGCGTTGCTTTACAAAATTTACATGTTGCGCTGTGTTTTCTTTTGGTTGTAGTTGTGCACAAAAACTCTTTGTGGTTCAGGTAACCAAATTTTATTACAGACGAGTTGGCTGACATCTTCACACGGCCTCTTCTCCTGTTACTCACATGCACGTTTGTGGGGGGCGGTGAAGGGGGGCGGGAGGGGTGACAGCCGTTAACGGTGACAATTTCAAATGATAAATGAGTCAAGTTATTGGTTGTACTCAAAGCAATATGATTTATGCAAAATCACAGCAATTATATTAACAAGTAAATCCAAAAATGCACAGGCAATTTATTGATATCCCCACAGTTGTGGTCTTGACCGGTCTTGAAATAAAATCCCGAGTCCGCTTTGTCCGAGACCAAGACAAGACCGAGTAAAAATGCAGTCGATTCCGAGACGAGACCAAGACCGATCTCGAGTATTACAACACTGGTAAATATACAACCCTGATTCCAAAAAAGTTGGGACAAAGTACAAATTGTAAATAAAAACGGAATGCAATAATTTACAAATCTCAAAAACTGATATTGTATTCACAATAGAACATAGACAACATATCAAATGTCGAAAGTGAGACATTTTGAAATTTCATGCCAAATATTGGCTCATTTGAAATTTCATGACAGCAACACATCTCAAAAAAGTTGGGACAGGGGCAATAAGAGGCTGGAAAAGTTAAAGGTACAAAAAAGGAACAGCTGGAGGACCAAATTGCAACTCATTAGGTCAATTGGCAATAGGTCATTAACATGACTGGGTATAAAAAGAGCATCTTGGAGTGGCAGCGGCTCTCAGAAGTAAAGATGGGAAGAGGATCACCAATCCCCCTAATTCTGCGCCGACAAATAGTGGAGCAATATCAGAAAGGAGTTTGACAGTGTAAAATTGCAAAGAGTTTGAACATATCATCATCTACAGTGCATAATATCATCAAAAGATTCAGAGAATCTGGAAGAATCTCTGTGCGTAAGGGTCAAGGCCAGAAAACCATACTGGTTGCCCGTGATCTTCGAGCCCTTAGCCGGCACTGCATCACATACAGGCATGTTTCTGTATTGGAAATCACAAAATGGGCTCAGGAATATTTCCAGAGAACATTATCTGTGAACACAATTCACCGTGCCATCCGCCGTTGCCAGCTAAAACTCTATAGTTCAAAGAAGAAGCCGTATCTAAACATGATCCAGAAGCGCAGACGTCTTCTCTGGGCCAAGGCTCATTTAAAATGAACTGTGGCAAAGTGGAAAACTGTTCTATGGTCAGATGAATCAAAATTTGAAGTTCTTTATGGAAATCAGGGACGCTGTGTCATTCGGACTAAAGAGGAGAAGGACGACCCGAGTTGTTATCAGCGCTCAGTTCAGAAGCCTGCATCTCTGATGCTATGGGGTTGCATTAGTGCGTGTGGCATGGGCAGCTTACACATCTGGAAAGACCCCATCAATGCTGAAAGGTATATCCAGGTTCTAGAGCAACATATGCTCCCATCCAGACGACGTCTCTTTCAGGGAAGACCTTGCATTTTCCAACATGACAATGCCAAACCACATACTGCATCAATTACAGCATTATGGCTGTGTAGAAGAAGGGTCCGGGTACTGAACTGGCCAGCCTGCAGTCCAGATCTTTCACCCATAGAAAACATTTGGCGCATCATAAAACGGAAGATACGACAAAAAAGACCTAAGACAGTTGAGCAACTAGAATCCTTCATTAGACAAGAATGGGTTAACATTCCTATCCCTAAACTTGAGCAACTTGTCTCCTCAGTCCCCAGACGTTTACAGACTGTTGTAAAGAGAAAAGGGGATGTCTCACAGTGGTAAACATGGCTTTGTCCCAACTTTTTTGAGATGTGTTGTTGTCATGAAATTTAAAATCACCTAATTTTTCTCTTTAAATGATACATTTTCTCAGTTTAAACATTTGATATGTCATCTATGTTCTATTCTGAATAAAATATGGAATTTTGAATCTTCCACATCATTGCATTCCATTTTTATTTACAATTTGTACTTTGTCCCAACTTTTTTGGAATCGGGGTTGTATATATTTTTAAATAACCAGGCAATAAACTATCCACTACTTTATTTTGATTCCTTTTCTAATCCTGCATTGCCATAAATTTTGTGGAGAAATGCAAACAAATTGACTGAGACCATAACACGCTACCCATAATATTATACTATAGTCTCGTACAGCATGCACTTGTACACCTCCGCTGTGCTCACGGAAAATCACATCACGCTCGATGGAGTTATGGCGGCCTGCCTGACAAAAAATAATAGTTCCGCCTATTTTCATCACTTTAGTGGTTATATCGCCAAGAACAAATTCAACATGCAGCTTTTTTATAAATAAAGGACAGACATAAAGACTGACTTTCAGCTCAGTTTGTTTATTTACGAAATATTTCCTTTAAAGTGCTGAGGTGTTTGTGTGACGTCTCTGGAAGGAGTCTCCAGTGTCAGCGCTGTGTAAGAGTCAGAGCTGAAGCTGGAACTTTTAAATTTTCCGATATCTTCAGGATGGAGTTTAGGAACCTGTGTGTTTCTCGGTAACATGCAGAACAAGCACAATTAATTTGTCTTATTAACTTTGAGAGAGAGAATAAAGAAAGGGTGGTGAGGGAACTACTGTTTATAGCTGCTATAACATCAGCGTGAACACTAATGTTTAGTCATCTCATTTAATAAATAGAAAATTGTAGTTGTTGGAAAATTGGAGTGTGAGTACGCAGGCATTTACGGATGTATGTGTGGCAGAAGACAGCTTTAGAATAGCGAACCAAGCCAAATCAAGAGACAGGAATCAAAGTCAGTAAACACGCTAGGGTTGGGCGATCGGCAAACAGAATATCAGAGGTAAACAGAGATCGAGGAAATGAGAAACACTAACAAAGGTCAGAATGGTAGAAAGGCGGTCAGAGGGTTAACAAGGCTTGGTATGATCAGTGAACTGGAATGATACTTCGCATTGAGTGCTTGTGTGACTGGTGTTTATATACAGGGACAGGTGATGAGGAAATGGATGTCAGCTGTCTGTGTGTCTGTGGGAGACAGAGGGCGCTGTGTGTTCTGGGAGTTGTAGTTTGAGCTGTCCATGTTTGTAGTCAGCTCTTCACCAGCGGGTTTACTGACAGAGCCCCCCTGAGGAGCTACCTTTGGGGGATAAAGTCTTTCAGGAGTGTCCTCGACCTCTAGGTGCTGGTTTGGTGGGATGCTGAGCATGGAAATCCTGCTTGAGCAGTGGGTTGAGGATGTCTTTGGACTTTACCCAACTCTGTTCCTCTGGCCCGTGTCCTTCCCAGTCTACCAGGTATTTGATCTGGCTGCCTCTTCGCCTGGAGTCGAGGATCTTGTTGACCTGGTAGATGGATTCTCTGTCGAAGTTCAGAGAGGGATGGTCTAGAGTGGGTGTCTTCTCGGAGAGCAGACCTGGAATGACGGGTTTGAGATTGTATACGTGGAAAGGGGGAGAGATTCTGCCTTGCAGTGGAAGTTCTAGTTGGTAAGAGACATCATTGATGCGCCATAGTACCTTGAAGGGTCTGATGTAATGTGACTGGAGCTTCTTACAGGTTTGTGTCTCTCATAGGTTCTTTGTTGCCACCCATACTCGATCTCCCGGAAGTTACGTGGGGGTCTCTCCTCTATGATGATCGGCATAGGCTTTGTATTTCGTGCAGACAACTTCGAGTCACTGGTGAACCTCCTCCCAAACAGTTTGGCTGCGTTTGAACCATTCGTCAACTGCCTGGACTTGACTGGGTGCGTCATCCCAGGGGAACAAGGGTGGTTGGTAGCCGAGTATGCAGTAGAACAGTGTTAGCTGAGTCACAGAATGCTTCAGTGAGTTCTGCGCATACTCGGCCCATGACAGGAAACATGCCCAGTCCCACTGGTTGCGCATGCAGTAGATGCATAGGAAGCAGCCAATCTCCTGGTTGGCCCGCTCTACCTGCCCATTGGACTGGGGGTGGTAACCTGATGTGAGGCTAACGGACACTCCCAGTCTCTCTATGAAGCATGACCAGAACTTGGATATGAACTGAGGACCTCGGTCACTTACAAGGTCCTCAGGGATGCCGTAGTAGCAGAAGACTTGCTGATACAGGAGTTCTGCTGTTTGGGCAGCAGTGGGAATGCCCAGAAGAGGGATGAGCCTCAAGGCCTTTGGGAACCGGTCTATGGTGACCATGATTGTGGTGTTGTTTTGGGATGCAGGAAGGTCTGTGATGAAGTTGATCACCAAGTGTGACCATGGTCACTGTGGGACAGGTAGAAGCACAAGTTTGCCGGCTGGAGAAGCTCGGGGAACCTTGGCCTGTGCGCAGTTGGAACAGGAAGCGACAAAACGGTTGATCTCAGTCAACATGTTGTTCCACCAGTACCTATTCTTCAGCATTTGGTAGGTGGGATAGCTGTTGGGGTGACCAGTGGCAGGAGAGGAGTGTGCCCAGGTAATGAGTTTGCTGCGTAGATGTGTGGGCACAAAGAGAAGACCAGGTGGGATGATGATGGGAGTAGTCTGAGGTTGAGACTTACGAATTTCGCTGTCCAAATCCCATGTGATGGATTGGATGAAATGTTGGGGTGGGATGATGGGTTGGGGTTCTGTGTCTCTGGGTGACGGATCTACAGCCCGGGACAGAGCATCCTCTTTAGTGTTCTTGGACCCTGGTTGGAAGGAGATAGAGAAGTTAAACCGGGTAAAGAATAGTGCCCACTAGTCTGGCTAACGCAACTTCAAAGCTCTGCGAGCATTGGTCTGGCAAAGATATTAAGCCCAACCGTTTCCCAAAGCATGTGGTTGACCTGCCTCCCTGAAATGCCTCAGCTTGCTACTGGTCGAAGCCAGAAAAGGCTGTGATGAAGCTTAAACCAATCACATCACTCTTTCCTCTGACGTATGTGACGTGACGGAAACTGCTTGAGTAACAGGAAGAAGATAAATACCTCCAGGGCTGCTCTTTGCTCCGTTTTCAGTGAGAACTTCCCGTTGAATGCTTTCAATACAGCATCTACCGCTGTGTCAAAGGCTTGCCGCTGCTCCATGTTCGTAATGTTTCTAGTGAATGAAGCGCTTCTGGCATAGATTCTGTAAACAATCTATGGCTTCCGATCGCAGTTCTACTACGTCACTGCCTTGAACACGCCTCTACCCAGGGCCGTTGGAGATGCTCAAAGTTGATTGGCTTCCGATTTTTTGGGAGCTTGGAAGAGCTGGAGATAGCTTGCCTTGCCAGACTAAGTTCGCAACAGGCCCCCGTGTTGCATCACACTTAGGATGGGCGGGCCCAGGCTAAGTGCCCACCTAGCCTGACATGGATTCAGCCTCTTGGCCTTCTTGAGATACTCTAGGTTCTTGTGGTTGGTTAAGATGGTGAATGGGTGAGTTGCTATCTCTAGCCAGTGTTGCCACTCTTCTAGGGCTAGCTTGATGGCCAGCAGCTCACGATTGCCCACGTCATAGTTCCTCTCGGCAGGGCTAAGCTTTTTGGAGAAAAAGGCCACTGGGTGTAGTTTTGGCCTTTCTCCAAATTGTTGGGAAAGGATGGCTCCAACTCCCGTGTCAGAGGCATCCACTTCTACGACAAATGGCTTCGTGGGGTCTGGATGTTGGAGAATGGGAGCTGACGTGAATGCGGCCTTGAGCTGGTTAAAGGCTTCTTCCACCTGAGGATTCCACCTAAGGCACTTGGGACCCTTTTTCAGGAGGGTGGTCAAAGGTGAGGCCAAGGTGTTGAAGTTCCTGATGAATCGCCGGTAGAAGTTGGCGAAACCTAGAAACCTCTGGAGGTCCTTGACTGACTTGGGTTGCAGCCATGAGGTGATGGCCGAGACTGGCTGAATCCATATTAACTCCTTCTGAGCTGATGTAGCCCAAGAAGGAGATCTTGTCTAGGTGGAATTCGCACTTCTCGGCCTTGACGTAAAGGTGGTTTTCAAGCAGCCATTTTAATATGGCTCTGATGTGGCTTTGATGACTGTGGAAATCTGAAGAGTAAATCAAGATGTCATCTATGTATGCAATGACGTACTTTCCCAGCATGTCCCGCAGTACGTCGTTGATGAAACTTTGGAGCACGCTGGGAGCTGAAGATAGTCCATATGGCATGACCCGGTATTCAAAGTGACTGGTGGTTGTACTGAACGCTGTCTTCCACTTGTCACCTTGTTTAATCTGGATCAAATTGTAGGCACTTCTGAGCTCCAGCTTGGAAAAAATCTTGGCTGGTCTGAGTTGCTCCAGAGCTGCTGGTACTAGTGGGAGAGGATATGGGTACTTGATGGTGACCTCATTTAGCCCTCGATAGTCAACGCAGGGTCGTAGTCCACCTCTTCATTTCTCTACAAAGAAGAAGCTGGCCGAGGCATGAGATTTCGACGGCTGGATGTAACCTTGTTTGAGAGCTTCTTGGATGTATTCCTCCATGGCGGCGTGTTCTTTCTGGGAAAGGGGATAGATGTGCCCTCGTGGTGGTGTCGTGCCCGGTACCAGTTCGATGGCACAGTCGTAGGATATATGCGGTGGTAGTCTGCAGGCCTTCCCCTTACTGAAGACCTCAGAAAGATCCTGGTAGCATTCAGGAACGTTGTCCATGGAGGCTGGAAGTGGGCTCTCTACTGAGGTAGAGGAGACAATGAGTGAGTTGAGGACGAGAGAGGCAGCTCTGGAAGCACGTAGATGACCACTAGAGTATCTCCTTGTTCTGCCAGGAGATGAGGGGGTCATGTAGTTGTAACCAGGGGTAGCCAAGGATGATGATATGGTGATCAGTGGTCATGACATACAAGGATATCAATTCGTGATGGAGGGCTCCTACTTGTATTTGAAGTGGCTGTGTCTGGGAATTAATCAGGCCTTCACCTGTGGGTCCGCTGTTGATGGTCCGGATGCTAAGTGCGTTCTACAGAGAGGTGACCTGGCAGGTGGAGCTCCTGTACGAGAGCTTTGCTGATGAAGTTCCCCTCTGCTCCTAATCTACGAAGGCAGACAGCACATGAGTGGAGGATGCCAACTTCAGTAATACGGGGATTTTGAAGGACTTAGAGTGGAGCTTTCTCACCGGACTTGGGGAGGAAGTGGATCTCTCGGTGGAGGTTCCCCAGACAGATCAAACTGGACAGCACTGGAGGTTGTGATCGGCACTCCCACAGTAGTAACACAAACCCTCTTTACGCCATCTGGCATGCTCAGCATAGGACAACCATGAGTGAGAGAGTTCCATGGGTTCGTGGTCCTCTGGAGGTGGATTTGGTTTCTTATCTGTGAGGAGCGAAGGCCGGTGTTTCAACAGCTGGTCCAGATGAATAGCCAGTTTGATCAAGGCGTCCAGCGAGAGGTTCTCATCCCTGCATGCCAGCTCACTGAGGATCTCAGGGCACAACCTCTGGCGAAAGACCGCTTTGAGTGCTGGGTCATTCCATCCACTGGAGGTTGCAAGGGTCCTAAAATCCAGGGCATATTCAGCGATGCTTCTAGTGCCCTGTGAGCTGGTGAGAAGGCTTTCCCCGACTTCAGTTCCCTCGGCTTCATGGTCAAAAACCTTCTTGAAGAGGGAGAGAAACCGTTCGTATGACCCCGTTGGCATTCCACCTTTGTTCCAGACAGCCATAGCCCAGCGGAGTGCTTTGGCGGAGAGGAGAGACAGAAACTTAGCGATTTTATGTTCTTCCGGGATATCCGGCATGGTGGCGAAATACAAAGAGCATTGTAGCAAGAAGCCCTTACATGTGGTGGGGTCACCAGTGAACTTTTCCGGTGTGGGGAGTTGCAAGGCTGGGCGAGGAGGAGATTTGGTGTGTGCTAGGAGGGCCTGCAATATAACCATCGTTAGGTACGCCATCCTGGTGTTGAGATCGGCAAGCATCTGTTGGTGTTCTCCTAGCAGTTGCCCTGGGCGTTGAGAGCCATCTGCTTTTGATCCTCCTCTACATCCATGATGGTGAAGTATCCTGTGAGTATGCAGGCACTTATGGATGTATGTGTGGCGGAAGACAGCTTTAGAATAGCGAACCAAGCCAAATCGAGAGACAGGAATCAAGGTCAGTAAACACACTAGGGTTAGGTGATCGGCAAACAGAATATCAGAGGTAAATCGAGATCAAGGAAACAAGAAACACTAGCAAAGGTCAGAATGGTAGAAAGGCAGTCAGAGAGATAACAAGGCTTGGTGTGATTGGTGAACCGGAACAATACTTTGCAATGAGTGCTTGTGTGACTGGTGTTTATATACAGAGGCAGGTGATGAGGAAATGGATGTTAGCTGTGTGTTAGAAGGCGGGAGACAGAGGGCACTGTGTGTTCTGGGAGTTGTAGTTTGAGCTGCCCATGTTTGTAGTCAGCTCTTCACCAGTGGGTTTACTGACCTGGAGTGGTATAAGAGGAACGAAACACCTTAGTGGCCTTACTGTTATAGGAAAATAATTCTGCTTTGCACTGGACTGTGTTACACAACCCCGGCATGGATTATTTTCCTATAACAGCACAGCCTGGAGTGTGTTAGAAGTGCCACTACAAAAACTTCTGGAAAAATACTCCAAATTGTTGAATTTGTATCCATCAACTAATTGTTAATGTTTAAGCATTTAAAGGTAATCAGTGTCTCCGTTCAGTCATGTTCATCATTTATCTGGATGTTTGTGAGAAGGAAGTTTATGTAGCTGGATCTTTACTCATTTTACTGAGTTGCAGAATTGTCGTGTGGTACAAACTTTTACCAGAATGAAGCAGAATTTCCTGAAATATCCCTGTCAGCTTTTCCATTTTTTCATGGTAGAGTGTGACATTTCGCTGACTCCAGGTGTCCAAATTGAGTTTAATCGCAGAGTTCAGAAGTGTGAGTCGTTCCCTGGAGAGCTTCCTGAAGAGAACAGAGCCTCTTCTGTGCAGTGAGAAAATATCAAGTCATGAACTTTTCCTGGATTGATGCTGGAGAATCAGTAATGCCGAACTGTACAGCAGGTAGTTAGTTATTTGAATCGACACTTTATTTATGCAATGAGGGAAATTCCATGGCCTTTTCAGCATCACAGACCTGGGGTGGGTTTCCTGAAAGCCTCTTAACCCTAAGAGCATCTTAAGTAGGAGAGAGAGTGTTCATTGTGCTGCTCACTCTACCATTTAATGATTATCTTTGTGCTGCACTGCTTTTGGGAAACTCAGACCTGAGCTGTGTGACTGGGGCATTAGTGCAGGCCAGAGACACTGATGATACTCGGATATTACTGCATTATCTGATGGTCTGCAGTGACACACAGCTTTATCACCAGCTTCATTTAGCTGTTGTTAATCTGGGCGACTCTTACAGCTAGCTTCATCCATCACGAGGTGAAGAAGCTCTTCTGCACTGCACAAGCTGTTTTACTCAACATTGAAAGATGAACATTGTTACAGTGGTTACACGGCACTGCTGAATCGTGGACTCTGATTGGTCAGAAGGTGTTGATTAATTCTCTGTAACAGCAGCTCTGACAGTAGTGCAGGTTTATATTAATGAAGATGTAACATTATTTATCATTTCTGGAAGGAGTCTCCAGTGTCAGTGCTTTGTAACAGTCAGAAGTGAAGCTGTAAACATCTTCAGGACGGAGGAGTTTACGCTTCATTGGGGTTTCTCGGGAATAAAACATAACAAGCTGCGTTATTACAGAACATTAAGTGTAACCATAAATGGATAAAAAATGATGTGTTGTTTTTTAATAAATAATGAATTGTAATTGTTGATAAATTGCTGTGGTATAAGTGTAATAAAAAAAAAAAACCCTCGAGACGACATGATGTTAGAGGAAAATAATCAAGAGAAGATGATGAACTCTGTCCATGGTGCTGAAGCTGACGATGACGTCTTGTGTAGTTGTTTAGGAATCGCGTCCTGTCAAAAATCTGTGGCATCATCTTTTTTAAAAAAAAATCATAGTTGCAGCTTCACTCATGGTTTCACAGTTTATCAGTAAAAATATTTGTTTTGTTTTTTGTTTTAACTTGAATTATGAACCATCAAACATTTAGATTTTTTTATTTATTTGATGTTTGTTTGTTGAGATGGGAAAAAAAAGAGTTATCATTATAAACCAATCATGTGCTTTATTATTCAGTCTCTACACCAATCAGAAGTCTGATCATTCAGCACCAGGTGTGTGTGTGTGTGTGTGTGTGTGTGTGTGTGTGTGTGTGTGTGTGTGTGTGTGTGCACTCAAACTTTTCATGAACTCGGATTGTATATAAACTAGTAGAAAGGTAAAATACTGATTAATTTGTAAAGATTGCGCAGTTAAAGACTCTCAGCACCTCCACTGCTCGTGTCACCAAACACCACATCCCTGTTTCCTGTCTACACTTATAGAGTCAATTTAAATGTCCTGGTGTGTGTGTGTGTGTGTGTTAAATTAGCCTGAGTGGCATGTAAATTTGAAGTGTGTCATCACCCATCTTTCTCCGAACACAACAGTGAGGTTTTGCTAATGGCTGTGTAATAAATCTGGCGCTGAACGAAACACAATCTGTCACTCAGGAGACTCGAAGACAAACATCTCAGTGTGAGTCATGAGAACGTGTGAGTGGAGATGAATCTGTTCACTGTCTGTGGTGGTGGTAGTGGTGATGATGATGGGAATGTTGATGTTAATGATAGTGATGGTGATGGTGATGATGAAGATGATGATGGTAGTGATGATTGTGGTGATGGTGATGATGATGGTAGTGATGATTGTGGTGATGGTGATGATGATGGGAATGTTGATGTTAATGATAGTGATGGTGGTGATGATGATGATGAAGATGATGATGGTAGTGATGATTGTGGTGATGGTGATGATGATGGTAGTGATGATTGTGGTGATGGTGATGATGATTGTGGTGGTGATGATGATGGTAGTGATGATTGTGGTGATGATGGGAATGATGATGTTAATGTTGGTGATGGTGATAATCGTGATGATGTTAATGATGATGTTGTTGATAGTGATGATGATGATGATGATGATGATGATGTGCCATCAACAGAGCAACAGGTAGTGTTAGAGTTTAAAATAGTGTGTTTGTTGAAATTTTGATTTCTGAGATTTTCTGGATGTTATGAAAACTGTTTTTAAAAAAATTATAAACATTCGTACATCATTTCTACAGCACCTATGCCATTTTTAAAACACTGCGTCAGTAATGTTAGTTTTTGGCAGAGGCAGTGTTTTCTTTCATACATGTGTGTTTTGTTTAATCCAGCTGTGTCTCTTGTTGATCCAGGTGTCTGTTTTATTTAAACCAGGTGTGTTTTGTCAGCTCAGGTGTATTATCTTGGTGTGTTTAATTGGTCCAAGAATGTATTTCACATTTTGTGTGTGTGTGTGGGGGGGGGGGGTTCAAGTGTATTTTGTTTAATCCAGATATGTTTTTGTTTCCCCAGTTGTATGTTTTGTTTGGTCTAATGGTGCTTTATTTAAACCAGATGTGTGTTTTCTTTGCTCCAGCTTGTTCTTGAGTGTTTACTTCATTTAATCCCAGTTTATGTATTTCTTAACAATGTGTGTCTTTGTTCAGGTGTGTGTGTGTGTGTGTGTGTGTGTTCTTCAGTCTAATCGATTTAGTCCAATCCACTGGCAAAAACAATGGAACATGAAAACAAAACCACAACATGTCCAATAATTACACATCAAACTCAATCCAAAAGAGCAGAACCCCAAGTGTAGCTATAAAATCCTCCATGCAGTTCTCGGATCAGTATTGTGGCTCTAGAACTGTCACTGCAGATGTAAAATCCTCTGTGTGCTTCTTGAATCCTTGCGTGTTTCCAGTCTCCCCAGTGTGGATTACTCAGTGTGGTTTCATAATCCTCAGTGCGGTTCAAGAATCCTCAAGAAAATCCTCAAGGCAGTTTTAGAACACTTAGAGTGGTTCTGCAGTCATCAGTGTACTAGAACTCTCTGTCTGGTTCTAGAATGGGCGAGTACGTAGAACTGAGGACTGTAGAATCCTCACTACTTCCCTAAACTCTTTCGTGAGGCCCTAAAATCCTCCACATGGTTTCATAATCCTCAATCATCCTGGAATGTGGTGATTGAGGGAGATACAGTTATGGAACCAAGGCAAGTGAAAATGTGGGCGGAGTCACTGTTGGACTGTAGAAAAGTTGTTGTTGAAGAGGAAAAACACATTCACGTTCATGTTCTTTTCTCTTTTTGTTTTCCTGTCTGTTTCTACTGTTCTGTCTCTCTTTCTGTGGGTTTAAAAATAACAGCGGAGACGGAACACAGTGCCATTTGCATCTGTACCATTTGTGTGTTTTTATTTTCTCTCCCAGCCACGTGTGTTTTTTCCATCATCGCTTTCTTCAAACCTTGTTACAGGACGGTGAACATGAATCACACGATCTAATTCGGCACACGCTCAAAGACACACACACACACACACACACACACACACACACACACACACACACACACACACACACACACACAGAGACAGAGAGGGGAAAATAGAGATGCAGCGAGACGAAAAGGATCAAAAGGTAAAAAGGAAAGAGAAGAAAATCAATAGAGCGCTGAACCAATGCGGTCCTGGGATTCACACAAAAATAACACAGTTACATAAGAACAAATCCCTCTCAATCTCTTCTTCACATGTTTTTTTTAAAAAAAAATTATTCATGGCCTAAGATGAAGCTCTGCCTCTCCAGAGGAAGGTCTTAATGTAATTGACACGATCAATTATTGAGTGTGAGCTCAGTGGGGAATTTCCCTTTTTTTTGCTCCCTGGTGGGAATCAGAAAAAACAACAGCTGCTCTCCCCCCCCCCCCAAACTTCCAATTACACACACACACACACACACACACACACACACACACACACACACACACACACACACACACACACACAAGCTGTGCTTCGTTCTGTTTCAGTACCTGCTACCTGTCTCAGAAAAAGCAGCGTTCTCAAATTAGTTGTCGGCTGTGTTCCCAATGAGACAGGCCTGGAAGTGTGCTGATGCTGATTAAGCATGCTTCCTACCTAGGGAGCCTATTGTGCACTATGAAGGCATGCTGTCTATCCATAGTGCATGTTGACTTTATGTGTAAGTCATTCTAGAATCCTCGCTTCAGGTCTTTAATTGTGGTTCTAAAGTCACTACAGATCTACAATCCTTACTGGGGTTCTAGAATCCTCATTGCAGTTCTGGAAACCTGACTGTGAGTCTGAAATCGTTGCTTCCAGGCTAGGTCTGGAATCCTCACTGCAGGTCTGGAATCCTCACTGCAGTTCTGGAATCGTCAGGATCAGTGTAATTTTAAAATACCCTGTGTGGCTCTGGAGTCCTTTATGTGACTCTAGAACACTCAGTGTGGCTTTATAATCCTCAGTGCCAGGCTCTAGAGTTGTTAAAGTTGCAGTAACTGTAGAGCTCTAGAATTATCACTGCAGTTCTAGAACCCTCTGTGTGTTACTAGAATCATAACTGGGGTTTTGTGGAATGCCTGATTTGCCTCGAGTCATTCCTGTCACCGCAGAATATAGTGTTATTTCAGGATGTGATTTCTCAGTGTGGTTCTAGGTTCCTGAGTTTGGCTCTAAAAGTGCTTCCATGCACCTGTGTGTTTACACCTTTGTGTTTGTGTTGATTATACAGAAATGGAACCCAGAAAGCTGAACACACACACACACACACACACACACACACATGCACAGTGCAGTGAATGTGAGGTGTAGAACCTGAGAACCCGTGAAGTGGATAAACAGAACATATAATGAAGGGGAGAACCGGAGTGTGTGAGTGCGCCTGATTGGCTGGTGCTCTTTTGATGATGTCATCATGTGAAGCCCTAGAATATTCAACAGCAGCTGATTAACACACACCTCTCTCTCTCTCTCTCTCTCTCTCTCTCTCTCTCTCTCTCTCTTCCTTTTATCTTTTCCCAAATTCTATTTTTAGGCCAGTGTGATGTCATTACGTTAATAATGGACGGGGGTGAGAGCCTGTTGCCACGGATACCACTCTGTCTGTCTCTCTCCAAAATGTTTAAGACGATCCTAGAGCTCTCGCTGTTCTGTCCTGTCTCACTGTTTACCTGTCTCACAATCTCTCACTCTAAATCTGTCCAACTGTTAATCTGTCTCACTATTGACCTGTCTCACTATTGACCTGTCTCACTGTTTACCTGTCTCACTATTAATCTGTCTCACTATTAATCTGTCTCACTATTGACCTGTCTCACTGTTTACCTGTCTCACTGTTAATCTGTCTAACTCTTAATCTTTCTCACTGTTTACCTGTCTCACTATTAATCTGTCTCACTATTGACCTGTCTCACTGTTTACCTGTCTCACTGTTTACCTGTCTCACTGTTAATCTGTCTAACTCTTAATCTTTCTCACTGTTTACCTGTCTCACTATTAATCTGTCTCACTGTTGACCTGTCTCATTATTAATCTATCTCACTGTTAATCTGTCTAACTCTTAATCTTTCTCACTGTTTACCTGTCTACCTGTTTACCTGTCTCACTATTAATCTATCTCACTGTTAATGTCCTGAATTTTTTTTCCATCTCACTATTTATGTCTCACTGCTCTGTTAATGTGTCTCACTGTTTACCTGTCTCTCTCACACCCTCTTCCAGCTGGTGTCAGTTAAAATTTGAGAGTTCAAAACACCTGCGCAGGTCATTTAATCTTTTTTCATCATTTCATCCTTTCAGCTTGAGTGTGATTGTGGAGTAAAAGAAGGCTGCTGTTTTGTGCTATCTGTGAGTGATAAGTCGTACAAGAGTCCTCTGATGTTAAAGCAGATACGCAGAATCTTTATTTTAAACTAAATTTCTGAGTGGATAGTATCTCCATCCTTGACTCTTGTATGCTGCATAAATGGGAATAAAATATATATTTTTGAGAGTTAAAATCGACCGCAAAGTTGTGATTGGAGCCGCCCCGCTGAGCCAGCCAGCCCTGAGCGCGTGACGTCACAGCGGGAACCGGTTTTAAGGCCGAGTCCTTTTACAGCTATAGACCAAAGTCATATAAATAACAATTTATGGTGAAAGTAAGAAACACCTTTACCGACTCGCTCAACTAAGACTGATTTGACTTCACTGATTGTGGGTTGACTCTCATTAAAACAGGATGGGTGCTATAACTTATGCAACATACATGTACATGCATGCATTTTCACTGATAAAACGTAAAAGGCTCATTAAATAATCAGATGAACTGAGACAATCACATTCTGAAGCAAATTAAATAATCTTAGACCGCTAACTTAAACACACAATACAAGTTACATGGATTAATCTAAACGCAGGTAAACAACGTGTTTTTGTTGTTTTGTATCCAAATGAGAGTCGGAGCTTACCCGTCTGTGTTCTCGCTTCTCGAAGGCCGATCTTGTGGCTGATTGTTTTGAAACAATCTGACTTTCAGTTGTTCGTTCAGTTCTCCATTCGCTTCTTCCACGTAAGGGCGAGATGGCAGCAATATCCAGTTTAGAAATAAGACGGCTGCTCCACTCATTTTCTCCATACTGTGTATTCCACCATTACTGCTGGGCTCAGGCAATTACTAAAACCCGGGACGGAAGAGAACGTCACCAGTTTTAGCAACAACCGCGGGGAGGTCACTGCCCAAGCGGTATGTCCCGTCCCGTTCAATCCCGGGTTTTACCAACAACCCTCGGCTCACACTCTGGGTGAACTGGTGCAACTGAACTTACTTTCCTTTTTAAAAAGAATAATAAATGCAATAAATACTTTCATTTTCTTGTAGTTTTCTTTAATTGTTGGTACTGCACCCTCTTTCAATCTGGGCTTATAGCCAACGCTCCTCAACAGATCAGAGGTCTTGTACGAGTCTTCACTAAAATGTGCAGAGCAGAGGAGAGACCACTTTGTAGGTGCCCAATGTGCCCATGAACTTCTCGCAAAACGCGTCCAAATCTTTGCAGTTTGAACATTGTGGGACCACAAATGCAACTTAAATCCACCTTCTGTCGTGTTGCTGCACCGGCCAGCAACACATCTACGTGGCATGGCGATAAATTAGCTCAAAATGGAGGATCGGAGTTGCAGTCAGCTCTGTGTTTTAGTCTAGCGGAAATGGTGATGAGACCGATAGACTTCCTGCTGTGACATTACGGACGTCAAGGTCATTCACTCACACCGCTACCTATATCTCATCTCACCTCATCTCATTATCTCCAGCCGCTCCATCCCTCTACAGGGTCGCAGACAAGCTGGAGCCCACCCCAGCTGACTACGGGCGAAAGGCGGGGTTCACCCTGGACAAGTCGCCAGGTCATCACAGGGCTGACACATAGACACAGACAACCATTCACACTCACGTTCACACCTACGCTCAATTTAGAGTCACCAGTTAACCTCGGTGGTGTAGTGGTTAGCGCTGTCGCCTCACAGCAAGAAGGTCCGGGTTCGAGCCCCGTGGCCGGCGAGGGCCTTTCTGTGTGGAGTTTGCATGTTCTCCCCGTGTCCGCGTGGGTTTCCTCCGGGTGCTCCGGTTTCCCCCACAGTCCAAAGACATGCAGGTTAGGTTAACTGGTGACTCTAAATTGAGCGTAGGTGTGAATGTGAGTGTGAATGGTTGTCTGTGTCTATGTGTCAGCCCTGTGATGACCTGGCGACTTGTCCAGGGTGAACCCCGCCTTTCGCCCGTAGTCAGCTGGGATAGGCTCCAGCTCGCCTGCGACCCTGTAGAACAGGATAAAGCGGCTACAGATAATGAGATGAGAGGAGATTTATTGTTAATGCTTAAAACTCTTCCTGTGCCATTCTTGAGGTCTCAAGGCATTTATAAATGAAAGTGAGGCCATGGCTCTGCGTATATGCTTTAAGTTTCAGATATCGTGGTGGTGTAATATCATGTAGGGACGATGATATTGATATATCACTCAAGCCTACTCAGGCCACGCCCTCTGGAGAGTCTTAGAGTGTAACAGAAACACATGAGTCTCTTATTTAAAGCGTGTGAACTTCTGCACACCACACCTTTCACTTCCTGCCACTTTTACCTGTTAAATCTTTTATGACTAACGCCATCTGTCCTACTGTAAACCTTCAAGACTGTAATGAAGCAGAAAGATCTAGATTTCCCGCGGTATTCTATAACAGATTTTTATTGTGCTGTTATTTATTACAGCTAATGAAGTGATAATCTGACTGAATTAAGGACTTTGCATTTTTCATCACCATTGTTTCTGTTCTAGAGATAGATCTGTGTGTGTGTGTGTGTGTGTGTGTGTGTGTGTGTGAGAGATGGTTTTCAGTATGTTATACGGTATTTCCCTTAACTTCTCTTCCTCACGCCGTTCGAGTACATGATCTTAGCCACCATCATCGCTAACTGCATCGTTTTGGCTCTGGAGCAGCATTTACCTGGAGAGGACAAGACGCCAATGTCAAAGAGGCTGGTGAGAACACACACACACACACACACACACACACACACACACACACACACACACACACACAGAGTGAAGCAGGGGTGTCCCACATGGTGTCTGTAAGCGAAGCAACACTACCGCAGTGTTGTGATTCTCTTCACCTCCACTTTGTCTGCTGCTGGAAGAAGCTTAAAAAAGAATGTTCTCAAAATGACGTGCAAACTTCATAAACCCCCCCCCCCCCCACACACACACACACACACACTCATTGATGTAACAGGGTTTACAGAGGATTGTGTCTTATGGAATAAGCAAAATGACACATCGGCTTTGTGTGTTTGTCTTAATGAATATGCAGTTTGGTGCATTTTGTCCTTAAAACTGTAAAATAGTGGGCGGAGTCAGGCTATGCTTCGACATAAAAGTTTTAACTAGTATGTGTTCAATAGTACTACTACTACTAATAATAATAATAAATAGCTGCAAGCAGTGATGGGGGGGCCAAGCAGCCCCAGCAGGGCACAATTGCCATGGAAACATGTTTGTTGGTAAAGAAAATGGCTGTATGCACTCACAGGAAGGTTCATGACAATTGGCCAGAGATTTTCTGAGATATGAGCTCGCTTCATTCAGGCTGTAATGGAAAAATGGTTTTGAAAATAAAAAATCCATCTGATAAGTTTTGTGAGACTTTATCTGAAGATCATCTTTACCAAATTTGCTGATGATTGGACAAAATTTGTGGAAAATTTTTAACCTTTTGTTAAAATCCAATATGGCGGCTGGATCAGTGGTATTGACGTGACGAATTGCCATGTCTTCCCCTTGGGACCTCATACAGTATCACCAGACACAATAATTATATTTAAGGCAAACTCAGCAACACTTATGAACCAAAATGCATTTTTGTTTCCTCCTGAGTCCATATACCAAGTTTTGTTTTGATACATCAAAGCGCTGCTGAGATATGACCTCACTTCCTGTTTGGCAGCTTCACTACTGATTTGATTGGCTGTAATGGATGAACACTTTGGCAAATCAAAACCAAATAAATAAGTTTTGTGAGGCTTGGTTGGAAGATCATCTCTGCCAAATATTTAGAAGTTTAGATAAAATTTGTGATCTGTGAAAACTTTTAAGCATTCTTGATAAAATCCAAATGGTAGAAAATTCAATATGGTGGAAATTGATGTCCTGGAATGTGTTGAACTTGGACTGAGTCAAGGGATCCAATCATACTTGAATTTTGAAAATCAGGCATCGAGGTCAAAAGTTACATGCTTAAACTCTTTTCCAAAGTTGACCTGTTGGTGGCGCTAGAGCACTCAGGGTTTCAAACAGGAAACTTGAAACTTTTGACTCTATGATTCTATGGAACGACAGAGACACCCTCACCAGGAGAAGATGAAGATAAAGAAAAGGTAGACACACAATGGATGCCTACACAGCTTCACCACTTGGCCCCAAATAAAATAAAATAAAACAGAATAATATAATATACAAACGTTTAAATAAATAAATATATATATATATATATATATATATATATATGGGGCAGCACGGTGGTGTAGTGGTTAGCGCTGTCGCCTCACAGCAAGAAGGTCCTGGGTTCGAGCCCCGGGGCCGGCGAGGGCCTTTCTGTGCGGAGTTTGCATGTTCTCCCCGTGTCCGCGTGGGTTTCCTCCGGGTGCTCCGGTTTCCCCCACAGTCCAAAGACATGCAGGTTAGGTTAACTGGTGA
Organism: Neoarius graeffei; assembly: GCF_027579695.1. NCBI lineage: Eukaryota > Metazoa > Chordata > Actinopteri > Siluriformes > Ariidae > Neoarius > Neoarius graeffei. The sequence continues at coordinate 91,326,574 of NC_083578.1, forward strand.
CTCTAAATTGAGCGTAGGTGTGAATGTGAGTGTGAATGGTTGTCTGTGTCTATGTGTCAGCCCTGTGATGACCTGGCGACTTGTCCAGGGTGTACCCCGCCTTTCGCCCGTAGTCAGCTGGGATAGGATCCAGCTCGCCTGCGACCCTGTAGAAGGATAAAGCGGCTAGAGATGATGAGATGATATATATATATATATATATATATAGCTATGAACCTTACTGATAGCTGTGTGTGTGTGTGTGTGAGCTCATTCACTTAAACTCATCAAAATGCTGGCTCAAAGATGAGAAGATGCGTGGAATTCCCTTTAATTCACAATTTACATGCTTCTTGTGTGTGTGTGTGTGTGTGTGAGTGAGTCATCTCTCAGTGCTGAGTGGCAGCGTGACCCTTCGCCCACACATTTCACATCAACATGGATATGAATGATGAACGCAGTTTTTACCTTTGGCGTAGCACACACTGTCTGTCTGCTGTCACACACACACACACACACACACGCACGCTCAGCTACAGGCACATACACTTTCTCTGGAATTCCCATCAGGGCTTATACTATGAGAATGAGACAGATTTAATTTGGCTTACAACAGGTGTCTCAGGGAGTTTACACACACACACACACACACACACACACACACGGATATTATTTGCTGAAACTTATTAATGGAAATTTACAGATTATGAAATTCAGTCTTGACCAATCAGAGCTTCTCTGTAAAGTGATTGGCTGTCGTTTTGGTCCCGCCTTTTAATTAATAAACGATGCATAATAATTAGTAAACCATTCAACAAACTAAACAGACGATTCTCTAAAATAATGATCAGTTTTATTGTATTAGGATTTTTAATGAATGTTTTGCTGAATATTTTAAGTTTATTTGACAAATTTAAATGCATTTTAATTCATGAATAAAACATTGTGTGATTTATCAGTTGATTTTACGTGATTGTGACTCGGCATGGTGATGTTGGATCCTGATGGATCTCTCCTTCCTCTTACCGTATTGTGGTTCAGGAGAAAACCGAGCCGTACTTCATCGGGATGTTCTGCTTTGAGGCGGGGATAAAGATCGTGGCGCTGGGATTCGTGTTCCATAAAGGATCGTACCTGAGGAACGGCTGGAACGTCATGGACTTCATCGTGGTGCTCAGCGGGTGAGTTTAACGCTGTTTCATTTAATGCTGGTATGATTGCGGTGGTTACCATGACAACAGACAGCTGTGAGTTGTGCGTTTTGTTACAGTGTGATGAGTCACTAATGTTAGCTTGATGTTCAGATGCTTTGACATTGTGATGTCGTTTTTGCGTTGATGTCATTTGGATGTCAGATCATGAATATATTAGAGCAGGGCTTTTCAAAGTGTGGGGCGCGTCTCCCCTGGGGGGCGCCAGAGTTCTTCGGGGGGGGGGGCGTAACGTGAGGAAACATGAACCAGAATAAGTTATTATTGCGGGCATTTAGCAAACTTCAGCTAGCCTTTACCAGAGACAAAATGGATCGATTTTTAGTACCTAAAGCTACAGTGAGTGAGGAGACAGAGTCTGGGCCAAGCAAAAAACCAGACCCTCCAGGATTTCGTGATGTTGCAATTTGCAATTTCAACGCAAATTCAACCAATCCCCGCGAATTCAGGGCGGTGTTGCAATTATATCCAATCACCGCAACTTTCCCGCAAATTTGACCAATCGTTGGCGTCGTCTTGAGGTGACGTCGACAAACTACCTTCCGCCTTACTTCCGTGTATACGTTCAAGAGAAGCAGCATGTGCGCAGTGTTGCCAGATTGGGGGGTTTTAAGTGCATTTTGGTGGGTTTTGAACATATTTTGGACTGGAAAACGTCAGCAGTATCTGGCAACACTGCATGATGTGCGAGTCAGTGTTTATGTAGGCTTAAATTCTGTTACTGAAAGTGTGTTATGTTTACAGTGAAGGACTATGTGCACTTTACATTATTTTTTACTTAATACAAGAAATTAATGGATGCCAACATTTTTACGAAAATGGTATTTTATTTTCCATTGTTTAGGCAGCTTCAGTATCATACTGTGAGATTCTGTTCAAATTGTTTTTTTCTTCTATGAAGCCTGAGCCATTTATTTTATTAGTTTATAATTATTGTTTAATTTAGTCTTCAGGAGAGACTGCCTGCACACAGTACTAGTATTAATAGTTTTTTTTTTCTTACATGAAAGCTGAGGCATTTATATTATATTTTAAGGTAACTTCATGTTGTGCTGTGAGGTTCTCTGCACTTTAACTTTTGAACCAACAGGTGCATTTGGATAAGTAAAGCCTATTTTTCTGCATTTTTGTAGTCCTGGTAATCTTTTATATTGGTAAAGTTGTTTATAGGACCATTTCTCAGTGTCTTTGTTTTTTTAATCAATAGTTTTTCAGTAATAACTTAATATTTAACATATCACTCAATTTTAATCACAAAAAGAGAAAATCGCAACAATTTCTCGCAACTTTCACTTCCTCCTGCAATGTAATCGCAACAAAAACCTAAAAAACACCGCAACTTTCATCGCAATTTTTTGAAAAAACCCCGCAACATCAGACATTTTAGCCCGCAACAATCACAAAAAAGGCCCGCGGAATCCTGGGGGGACTGAAAAAAGAAGGAAGTATGACCACGATTATTTAAAGTTTGGATTTTCATGGACTGGATCTGAAGATGCTCCACTGCCACAGTGTGTTGTCTGCCAAGAGGTGCTAGCTAACGATGCTATGAGATGTTTAAAATGTGTAAAACAAGATGTTTTAAAAAGAAAAGCACAGATGTTTAAAATGTGTAAAAGAAAAAAATAAAATTGTGTACAACAACCATTTTTTTAAAAATACGAATGGAACATTAAGTATAACAACAACAAAAATTGTGAGGGGGCGCTGTTGTTTATTTGCTCTCTGAGGGGGGGGCCGACTCTCCCACACTTTGAAAACCCCTGTATTAGAGAATCTGACGCTGATGTTGCCTTGTTTTGGATGAAAGTAACTTAAAGTAGCTAAAATGTGCCAGTTACTGTATGTAAGTAAGGAATAAGACTCTTAGGGTCATGCTGTTAGAGGATAAAAATCAACGATGTTGAACCCAGAAATCTGGAAATCTGATTTTCTGAATGACTGGAAAGTTATTTGTTTGTTTATCGTGATACATGTTGTGTATCATTAAAATATCTTTGAGAATCATGATATGATATATTTGTGTCATATCGCTCACAACATTTATAACACCACTCTGTCAGATCCTGCCTTCAGAAACAAGCGAGTTCTGAATAAACGAGTAAAGATTATTAAAGTAAAAGCTGGAATGTGGGTCAGAACCAGAATAAAATGCAATTATGGTCATTTTATTGGATCAGGAAACCTATGTTGGCTTTACTCAGTACGAAAATTAGCTTACAGATGATCACCTTCACCAGAAGAGAGAGAGAGTGTGTGTGTGTGAGAGAGAGAGAGAGAGAGAGAGAGTGTGTGTGAGAGAGAGAGAGAGAGAGAGAGTGTGTGTGAGAGTGTGTGTGTGTGAGAGAGAGAGAGAGAGAGAGTGTGTGTGTGTGAGAGAGAGAGTGTGTGAGAGAGTGTGAGTGTGTGTGTGTGAGAGAGTGTGTGAGAGAGAGAGAGAGAGAGAGAGAGAGAGAGAGAGAGAGAGTAAAACACTGAGTGTGAGACTGATTTTTCTGCTCCGTGTCTGTAATAAATATTTAATGTAATACAGTAAATGACATTCCTAATTGACCAGCCTTGATGTTTAATTCTATTTTAAAGGAAAGTATGTCACACACACACACACACACACACACACACACACACACACACACAGTATTTTTTTATCTCCTTCACAGCATTCAGTACAAAGTGCAATGAGCTGCTTGGCTTCTTAGAGAATTTTACATGGTTCCAGTTTTCTTTAATTATTAACGAGCGCCGGATCTGCTCCTGCTTATTAGAGAGAGAGAGAGAGAGAGAGAGAGAGAGAGAGATGGACAGTGAGAGAAAGAGTGAGATATTTGTATTTATTTTTTTCGCGGTCCAGTTTCCATCAAATCCTGCACTCTGACTGGCTGGCGAGCGGGTCCGTATCCTATGTTGTGGACCCCGGTTACGGACCTCTGGCGACTCGCTTGTTCACAACAACAAACAACATAGTAGCATTTTTTGTCAACATTTATTTTCGCATTTCTCAGGAGAATAGCATTAATTTTACAGCATGGATAGTGATAACGACAGTGTTCACAGTGAAAGCGAGTTTTACTACCCTGAGGAAGACGAAATAAAAGAAAACATTTCAGGAGAAAGCTAAAAACCTCTAACTGTTGCTAACGCCGAGCAAAAACATGGCTGAATCCTGAATGACTCAGTTTTGTATAAATAGGGGACTACATAGGCGGCAAAATGTAGGGTTTTTTTTCCTGCCATGGAAGTGCACTTATATACCGAGGAGGAAGCCATTTGCATTACAGCCGTGAATGAGGATTCAAAATGGCGGCTCGGCTCGGTTTTCCCTTTCGTGCGCTCTCATTTTCTGTTAGAATTTGGTAAAGAAAAAAATAAATATATTATTTACCAGCTTAAGGTCGGTCCGTATGGTGAAATACCGTGACCTCGGCCTTGAATACTGACCTCGGCCCAGAGGGCCTCGCTCAGTACTTTCAAGACCTTGTCACGGTATTCCACGATACGGACCTCCCAGCTGGTAAATAACATGTATATCTTTCCCACCCTCCTGAGCAGAAATACATGTAACTGAAATATTTAAATACAAAAGCATGCAGTACGTCTGAGAGTGAGAGTGCGTCTGAGAGTGAGAGTGAGACTGAGAGTGAAAGTGCATCTGAGAGTGAAAGTGCGTCTGAGAGTGAGAGTGCGTCTGAGTGAGAGTGCGTCTGAGTGAGAGTGCGTCTGAGTGAGAGTGCGTCTGAGTGAGAGTGCGTCTGAGCGTAAGACTGTGAGTGAGAGTGCGCCTGAGTGAGAGTGCATCTGAGTGTAAGACTGAGAGTGAGAGTGCGTCTGAGTGAGAGTGCGTCTGAGCGTAAGACTGAGAGTGAGAGTGCGTCTGAGTGAGAGTGCGTCTGAGCGTAAGACTGAGAGTGAGAGTGCGCCTGAGTGAGAGTGCGTCTGAGCGTAAGACTGAGAGTGAGAGTGCGCCTGAGTGAGAGTGTGTCTGAGCATAAGACTGAGAGTGAGAGTGCACCTGAGTGAGAGTGCATCTGAGTGTAAAACTGAGAGTGAGAGTGTGTCTGAGTGAGAGTGCGTCTGAGTGTAAGACTGAGAGTGAGAGTGCGTCTGAGTGAGAGTGCGTCTGAGCATAAGACTGAGAGTGAGAGTGCACCTGAGTGAGAGTGCGTCTGAGCATAAGACTGAGAGTGAGAGTGCACCTGAGTGAGAGTGCGTCTGAGTGAGAGTGCGTCTGAGCGTAAGACTGTGAGTGAGAGTGCGCCTGAGTGAGAGTGCATCTGAGTGTAAGACTGAGAGTGAGAGTGCGTCTGAGTGAGAGTGCGTCTGAGCGTAAGACTGAGAGTGAGAGTGCGTCTGAGTGAGAGTGCGTCTGAGCGTAAGACTGAGAGTGAGAGTGCGCCTGAGTGAGAGTGCGTCTGAGCGTAAGACTGAGAGTGAGAGTGCGCCTGAGTGAGAGTGTGTCTGAGCATAAGACTGAGAGTGAGAGTGCACCTGAGTGAGAGTGCATCTGAGTGTAAAACTGAGAGTGAGAGTGTGTCTGAGTGAGAGTGCGTCTGAGTGTAAGACTGAGAGTGAGAGTGCGTCTGAGTGAGAGTGCGTCTGAGCATAAGACTGAGAGTGAGAGTGCACCTGAGTGAGAGTGCGTCTGAGCATAAGACTGAGAGTGAGAGTGCACCTGAGTGAGAGTGCGTCTGAGAGTGAGAGTGCGTCTGAGTGAGAGTGCGTCTGAGAGTGAGAGTGCGTCTGAGTGAGAGTGCGTCTGAGCGTAAGACTGAGAGTGAGAGTGCACCTGAGTGAGAGTGCGTCTGAGCATAAGACTGAGAGTGAGAGTGCGTCTGAGTGAGAGTGCGTCTGAGAGTGAGAGTGCGTCTGAGTGAGAGTGCGTCTGAGTGTAAGACTGAGAGTGAGAGTGCGCCTGAGTGAGAGTGCGTCTGAGCATAAGACTGAGAGTGAGAGTGCACCTGAGTGAGAGTGCATCTGAGTGTAAGACTGAGAGTGAGAGTGTGTCTGAGTGAGAGTGCGTCTGAGTGTAAGACTGAGAGTGAGAGTGCATCTGAACATAAGACTGAGAGTGAGAGTGCGCCTGAGTGAGAGTGCATCGGAGTGTAAGACTGAGAGTGCGTCTGAGTGAGAGTGCGTCTGAGTGTAAGACTGAGAGTGAGAATGCGTCTGAGTGAGAGTGCGTCTGAGCGTAAGACTGAGAGTGAGAGTGCGCCTGAGTGAGAGTGCATCTGAGCGTAAGACTGAGAGTGAGAGTGCGCCTGAGTGAGAGTGCGTCTGAGCGTAAGACTGAGAGTGAGAGTGCGCCTGAGTGAGAGTGCGTCTGAGCATAAGACTGAGAGTGAGAGTGCACCTGAGTGAGAGTGCATCTGAGTGTAAGACTGAGAGTGAGAGTGTGTCTGAGTGAGAGTGCGTCTGAGTGTAAGACTGAGAGTGAGAGTGTGTCTGAGTGAGAGTGCGTCTGAACATAAGACTGAGAGTGAGAGTGCGCCTGAGTGAGAGTGCATCTGAGTGTAAGACTGAGAGTGAGAGTGCGTCTGAGTGAGAGTGCGTCTGAGTGTAAGACTGAGAGTGAGAGTGCACCTGAGTGAGAGTGCGTCTGAGTGTAAGACTGAGAGTGAGAGTGCGTCTGAGTGAGAGTGCGTCTGAGTGTAAGACTGAGAGTGAGAGTGCGTCTGAGTGAGAGTGCGTCTGAACATAAGACTGAGAGTGAGAGTGTGCCTGAGTGAGAGTGCATCTGAGTGTAAGACTGAGAGTGAGAGTGCGTCTGAGTGAGAGTGCGTCTGAACATAAGACTGAGAGTGAGAGTGCGCCTGAGTGAGAGTGCATCTGAGTGTAAGACTGAGAGTGAGAGTGCGTCTGAGTGAGAGTGCGTCTGAGTGTAAGACTGAGAGTGAGAGTGCATCTGAGTGAGAGTGCGTCTGAGAGTGAGAGTGCGTCTGAGTGAGAGTGCGTCTGAGAGTGAGAGTGCGTCTGAGTGAGAGTGCGTCTGAGTGTAAGACTGAGAGTGAGAGTGCGTCTGAGTGAGAGTGCATCTGAGTGTAAGACTGAGAGTGAGAGTACGTCTGAGTGAGAGTGCGTCTGAGTGAGAGTGCGTCTGAGTGTAAGACTGAGAGTGAGAGTGCGTCTGAGTGAGAGTGCGTCTGAGAGTAAGACTGAGAGTGAGAGTACATCTGAGTGAGAGTGCATCTGAGTGAGAGTGCGTCTGAGTGTAAGACTGAGAGTGAGAGTGCGTCTGAGTGAGAGTGTGTCTGAGAGTGAGAGTGCGTCTGAGAGTGAGAGTGCGTCTGAATGAGAGTGCGTCTGAGTGTAAGACTGAGAGTGAGAGTGCGTCTGAGTGTAAGACTGAGAGTGAGAGTGCGTCTGAGTGAGAGTGCGTCTGAGTGAGAGTGTGTCTGAGTGTAAGACTGACAGTGAGAGTGCGTCTGAGTGAGAGTGCATCTGAGTGAGAGTGCGTCTGAGAGTAAGACTGAGAGTGAGAGTACATCTGAGTGAGAGTGCATCTGAGTGAGAGTGCGTCTGAGTGTAAGACTGAGAGTGAGAGTGCGTCTGAGTGAGAGTGCATCTGAGTGAGAGTGCATCTGAGTGAGAGTGCGTCTGAGTGTAATACTGAGAGTGAGAGTGCGTCTGAGTGAGAGTGCGTCTGAGAGTGCGTCTGAGTGAGAGTGCGTCTGAGTGTAAGACTGAGAGTGAGAGTGCATCTGAGTGAGAGTGCATCTGGGTGTAAGACTGAGAGTGAGAGTGCGTCTGAGTGAGAGTGCGTCTGAGTGTAAGACTGAGAGTGAGAGTGCGTCTGAGAGTGAGAGTGCGTCTGGGTGTAAGACTGAGAGTGAGAGTGCGTCTGAGTGAGAGTGCGTCTGAGAGTGCGTCTGAGTGAGAGTGCGTCTGAGTGTAAGACTGAGAGTGAGAGTGTGTCTGAGTGAGAGTGTGTCTGAGTGAGAGTGCGTCTGAGTGAGAGTGCGTCTGGGTGTAAGACTGAGAGTGGGAGTGCGTCTGAGTGAGAGTGCGTCTGAGTGAGAGTGTGTCTGAGAGTAAGACTGAGAGCGAGAGTGTGTCTGAGTGAGAGTGTGTCTGAGTGAGAGTGTGTCTGAGAGTAAGACTGAGAGTGAGAGTGCGTCTGAGTGAGAGTAAGACTGAGAGTGAGTGAGAATGTGAGACTGAGAGTGAAAGTGAGACACACAGCTAATTAACCATTTCATCTTGTGAGTGAATATTGAGACCCCAGGCTGGAGAACCAATGAGATGAAGAAGAGAGTCATCAATCTGCCTTCTCTCTCTCTCTCTCTCTCTCTCTCTCTCTCTCTCTCTCTCTCTCCCAATTCAGTTAAACTGAGAGATTGCTTTATTGCTGTGATCCATATTAACATTTGTATTCATAAAGCTTGGATCGACACTTTGAGAACAAATCAGAAAAATAATAACAGATAAAACAGATGATAAAAATTTGGTCATCACCTGAGTGTGTCTCACCTGAGTGTGTCTCACCTGAGTGTGTCTCACCTGAGTGTGTCTCATGTTTTCAACATGTTCATCTGACTCAAGAACAGCTGAGTGTGTGTAAGAGTGTATATTTTTAATCGATTTATCCATCTGCTGCTTATCCGAGTTTGGTATTTAAGCAGAGATGTGCAGGCGTCGTTCTCCCCGTCCGCCTCCTCCAGCTCTTCTGGGGGACACCGAGGCATCCCCAGGCCAGCTGAGAGATATGTGTAGTGGGTCTTTTCCAGGGTCTTCTCGTGGTTGGATGTGCCTGGAAGGTGCTTGAACCACCTCAGCTGGCTCCGTTCAATGTGGAGGAGCAGCGGCTCGACTCTGAGCCCCTCCCGTACCTCGGTCAGGGTGAGCCCACACACTCGCTCACTCACTTTTTCCAGCTTGTCCCATGTATGTGTGTGGGGTCGCTGCCATGTGGACCTTCTTGATGCACATGTCATTTTAACTGGAGCAGAGTTTTCAGACCCCCGTCGGTCGTGAGGTTCGAACCCAGAGCCTTCTTGCTGTGAGGCAACAGTGATCACCACTACACCACCGTACCACCCACACAGAGAGCACACTCACTACACCATTACTCACAATGTCTCTATCGTGTTTATCTAAGCTACATATTTTATACCTCAGATCAGATATTCAGGTGTTTGAATGTTACATGTAAATTTAAAACACACACACACACACACACACACACACACACACACACACACGCACACAATCTCATCCCTCCTCTTGCATTCTTTCATGCTTGTGCTTGTTTCCCGTCTTGTTGATCCACCTTGTGTGTGTGTGTGTGTGTGTGTGTGTGTGTGTGTGTGTGTGTGTGTGTGTGTAGGAAGTGGGGATTAGCTCAGTGTGCAGCTGGGTGGAGAGGCCTGATTGTGGAACCACTCTGTGTGGGCGGGGAAGTGGGCCGTTGCTCCTGTCGTGAAGCCTGTTATCGTCCGCTTCAGGACTCGGTTTATTTAAATGCTAATGCGGCGTTGGAGCTACGAGCAGCAAGTAAAGGAAGCCGAGAGCTCAGTCCCTGCTGGTGCTAATAGCCACCATCACGTTCTAGTCAGAGAGAACCTTCATTATACTCTCTCTCTCACACACACACACACACACACACACACACACACACACACACACACACACACACACACACACACGGTGGAATGGAATAGAATTATGTAATTACTTAGCACAAGAGAATCGTGTAATAAAATCTCAGGTAATAGAATTGTATAAAAATGATTTTGCATAGAATTGAATAAAATTAGAATTATATACTAATAACTCAATAACTCAATAGGGCCAGGTAATGAATTACATTACGTATTATCATGTTATATAACATACTGACAGCATGGAATGGAATGAAATAGAATTATGAGATTAAGTTGAATATAATTGTGTAATAACAACAAATAATTATGCGAAAGGAGCTAGAATTATAGAATTAATAGAACAGAATTCTGTACTAATTTAACAGGAAAAATACAACTACTGTACTACGCAATGACAGAATAGACTAGAAATAGGATGAAATTAATAAAAAATAGGAATAGAATATAATGGAGCAGAAAAGAATAGAAAAGGTAGAGTTATGTAGTAATGAGTTAAAAGAGGAGAGCAGTGTAACAACAGCACAGTATAACTGAGTACAATAGAATAGAATGATGTGGTGATTTAGTGTCATTGATTGTGCAGCAACTTAATAGAATTAGGATTAGAATAGAATTATGTAAAAAAAATAATAACTGTAATATGGATGGAATTGTGTAGTAATAGTGCAGTAGCATAGAATAAAGTTGTGTAGAATGAATAGAATTATGTAATAACTAGAATTGGAACAGAATTGTGTAGTAATTGCATAATAGAATAGAATAAAATTTTCAATAATAGTAATAATAATAATGCAATAGAAATGAGAAGTAGTGTGTATTAACTTAGAAGAATAGAATGGAGTTGTAGGATACCAGCGCAATTGTCAAGTATGCGAGGGAGGTGGATATATGTGCAGAAGTGTTTAGTTTAATAAAGTGCATATATATACAAAAACACAAAAAGGCAAACAATCCAAATCGGCAGGCAGGGTCATAAACGAGAATACGGGCAAAGGGTCGGTCGAGGCACAAACGGTATGTTGGAGGCAAAACGAGAACGAAAACTAGAAACAGGAACAAGAATTGAGAAACCAGGAAAACACGAACATGGGAAGAAAGGCTCGGTAATGTGCACTTAACGTAGCATAATACTTTGCATCGCATTTGCATCAGCGCAGTCCTTAAATAGCCAAACACCTAGTTCTCTAATTGAGAACAGGTGTGCCTTGTTCATGGCATGTGTGCTGGAGCTCACTTGCCGTGCACGCAGCCCGAGGCACGCCTTCAGATGCACGCGCCACAGCGCGCAGGACTGACAGAACCCCCTCCCAGACAGCTCCCTCCTGGAGCGAAAATCCATCATACGGTGGGGGTTCAGGCTCAGGCTCTGGACATGACTTGGGTTCTTGGCTAGGAGCAAGCTTGACCTTGGGACTAGACTTGGACTCTGGACTGGATGTGGGCTCGAGCTCTGAAGATGACGTGGACTCTGGACTGGAGACAGCTCAAACTGTGGACTTGGCTCTCTTTTTTGAACTCTGGACTTGGCTAAGGTACAGGTTCGAGCTCTGTCAGCGCACTGCTTTGGTCCGGGTTAGGACCTGGTGACAAGACGACGCAGACGTCTTTGTGGCTGGCTGAGGCAGAGGTTGTTCCGATGTCCTCTGACACCGGTTCAGGAACAGGATCAGGTTCTAGCTTTAACTCTGTCACCAGCACTGAAGCTGGTGCAGGTGCCAACTCTGGTGCTGAATCTGACTCAGGTTCTGATGCTAGCTCTGGAGTAGACTCTGATGCTGGCTCTGGAATAGACTCTGATGCTGGCTCTGGAGTAGGTACTGGCTCTGGAACGGGAGTAGGCTCTGGAGTAGGCACCGGCTCTGGCACTGGAGCGGGCCCTGACGCAGGCTCTGGCATGGGAACAGATACTGGCGCTGACTCTGGCTCCACCTCTGGCACAGGAGCAGACACTGGCACAGGAACAGATGCTGGCACGGGTTCAGACATGGATTCTGATACAGACACGGGTTCAGGCATTAATTCAGGTGCTGGTTCTGGCTGAAAAACCAGCTCAAAAGACACAGCCTCCTCTGCTGTCTCAATATCCACCACTGGGGGGAGCTCTGGAGCAACAGCCTCCTCAGCTGAGCTGGCCACTGTAGGGAGCTCCGGAGCGATGGTCTCCTCAGCTGAGTCAGCCACAGGAATGGTTGCCTTTAGGAGGCGCTCTAGAGTGATGGCCTTCTCCATTGAGTCGCCCACTGTCATGATTGCCCTTCCCCAAAAATTTTCATGGGGTTCCTCCTTTACTAATGATTCAAAGATAAACTTGAGCATGGCAAAGAAAGTCTGAGAGTTTTGAAGGCATGGGTGTTCAACCCAAATCAGATATTCCACCCATCTGTGTGCTCGTCCAGCAATGAACGTCAGGATGGAGCTCACCCAGATGGGTTCGGGTGGCTTGGACTCTTGGAAATCTTCATAGACGACTCCACACTGGATGCGGAATCCGCACGGGTGATATTCTCCATCGTAGGGCGTAGGCGGGTGAGCATCGGTACACTGGCAGAAATATGAGGCTAGCGGCAGGGACAGGGAAACCCGGAAGCGGCGTGGAATCACGTATTGAAACACATCTGCTACATCCATTGTATGGCGAAGTATTCTGTCAAGTAATCAACTTCAGGGTGGAAGCAGTGACTCTGCCTCATCACACCACCCTGAGGTTGATTATTTTCCTGTTACAGCAAAACACACAGCAGTTTTACTCGTTAGAAAGTTTGTAAACCTTAGTTTAAGTTTTGAGGTTTTGTGGTTGTTCTGAGAACGTTCTGATGTAACATACAACATCACATGTAGAAACGTTCGGACAACGTTTCTGCAACAGTATCAGTTGTATCAAAAACACAAACATTTCCAGAATGTTTTTTTTTTTAAATCTACGTGGTACTGTTGTGTCTAAGACAGTTTTATGTAAACATCCAGCTCTTGAACATTGAGGTATCAGGCGGTTCCTGGTAGACTTGTGTATCGTGTGAATTTTATCATTTCCGATTTTTATTGGTTCCCTTTTCCCATTCCAAAAATAAGGTCAAGTGCTTTGAGAACCAAAAAAACCCCTTTATTCTTTTAAGTGCTAACTGAATATTCACACTGTTGTGACATTAGCCACGCAGGCTAGCTTGTATCGTAACAGTTGGACACATTGTTGCATTGATGCATGGCGTAATCACGTAGTCAGGTCCTGGCAGATATGTTGCTTTTGTTTGCAATAATAAAGGGTTATTTATAATAACGGTTAAGGTTATACGCAGAATTGAATCAAAATTAATTTTTTTACACCATTACTTGGAATTTTGGATTTGGTTCTAATTTAGAACTGAGTTTCAGTTCTCAAACCTAATGCTCGGTGAAATGGCTCATGATTTTACTCTGTAATGTTTGAACACGTTTTAATGAAACGTTTTTCCAGCTAGTTTAGTGAGATTGTTTTGCATCCATCTTACTTTTCATTTCAAACACAGATCCACAAATTTCATTCTAACTCAGCACAAGGCGAGTGTGTTTTCTGAACGTTGCAGAAACATTATTTCCTCAGAGCATTGTGATAACATTCTCTTTAACGTGGAATAAAAACATCAACCCACAGAGTTTTCGACTCGACGAAGGTTTGGTTTCGGATTCAGTTGAACATTGTGTCAGTGTGGATAATGAGACCGTGTGAGTGTGAGAACATCAGCCACATAGAACTGAACTGAAGAACTAGCAGACAGGCACTGTAATTAACACACACACACACGTCTATGGAACAGACCCGTCTCTTGGCCGCTGCAGTCTCATTACTGTTCTTGCAGCTTCTTCACTGGTGACAAACATGTTGAAAGTGAGTTTGGAGGTCGCGAACAGGCTACGAGAGCCAATCAAAATATAGCATCAACACGACATGCCATGAGATAAATATACAGAAAAACAATAAGGCTCTGTGACACACACACACACACACACACACACACGCACGTTGTGAAAAACATGATTCTCTTCAGTGACTCAGGAGAATCACTGACTGACTCAGTCGTTCAAACTGGGTCTCATGTTAAATTAATTTTTTTGTAATGCTTGGCCATTTCTAATTTTATTCAGTTTAGGAGGCTTTCTATTTTTGTTAGATGTTTTTTTTCTATATATTACTGCAACAAGTGACGGCCATTTTTATTTTGTTAAGTCATTGTGAAAATGGCAAGACTTCGCAAGCCCACATTATATTGCCAAGTTGTTGTTAAATCTCCACATTTACAGTAGTGATGTGGAAACATGCATAATTTGTAAGTCTTTTTAGCCTGAGTATTTATGTAAGTAATAAACAATGTGTGTGTCATGCTATTACAGAAAAATAATCATCGATTGGGTGGTGTGAGAAATTGCAGTTGCTGTTACCACCCTGAAGTTGCAAATTCTAAACTCGTCTGTCCTGAAGATGTAAGAAATCTTGACAGCTTTACTTCAGATTGTTACAAGGCACTGACACTGGAGACTCCTTCCATGAATGTTAAATAAGAATGATTCACCTGAGTCACTTAGGAGAGTCATTCAAACACAGTGATTCTCCTGAGTCACTTAGGAGAGTCATTTAAATAGAGCAATTCTCCTGAGTCACTTATCTCATCTGTAGCCAAGACTTTTGATTCATTTATGTTCTCAAATTAAATCTAACTTGTAGCTTTACCGCTGACACTGGAGACTCCTTGAAGTAAATAAAGAGTTAAATAAATGACTCCTTACACAAAACTTCAGCATTTCAACATTTTCTAAAAATCCATTTCTGTGGGGCGTCTGCCGTACACGGCCCTGTAAACGAACGGTTACTGCAGAAACGAGGACATATTAGAATGAGTACATTAATTATAAATAAACCTCTGGTTTTCAGCTGCACTATTGTCAGAGCTGCTGTTGTATGAAATGAATCAACACTTTCTGACCAATCAGAGTCCAGAATTCAGCAGCACTGTGGTGTAATGAGCTTTAATACGACATTGTAGTAAAGTTGCGTTAGGGTTAGTGTGTTACAGCGAGTTGAAAATTAAACACAAAGTGACAGCAGGAACCTAAATCACGATCTGTTCTGGCTAATGTTAGTCCTGTGTGTTTTCTGCTCAGGGCCAGCCGTCAATCAAACAGCTTGACCAATCAGCTGTCAGCGTGACTGATGTGTTCAGACGTGTTTCTCTTCTCATCACACACTGCTTTTATTTTCAGCATGTAGAAGAACAGCTGTCTCCTGCAGCACCTTCACAAACCCAGGACACATCACATATAACAGGGAGAGACAGACAGACAGAGAGACAGACTGAGACCGAGAGTGAGACAGACCTGAAACAAAGCAGAGAACTAATTTAACGACAAAAATTTAACGTAATTAATAACTAGAATAAAGAGGTGTTAATGTGCTAATGAACCCAGAAACACTGCAAAAACTTCTGATGTATTGATATCAAATTAAAAATACACAGTGCATACATTTCCATGAGTCCTGACTGTGTTAAATATTCATAGGGGGCGGGGCAAAATATTGTACAGGAATAAAATGAGTGTCCAATCCTGAAGTGCCTCGTTAACGCTGCTGCGAGTTTCATCCTCATTCTCATTCATCAAGGTTTGTGATACAGTGGCCACAGTCTTCTGAAGTCACGATCTTCATCACTGTCATGAGGATGAACTCTACGATGACAGACTGGTAGCCACGTTTTAGATCTGTTGAGATTAAAGGTACTGACTGCAAAGTCATCTGAAATTTTTAATTTTTTATTGTGCATGGCATTTTCCTCTAGCCCGCAAGAACAATAACATACAGATGGGATGTGATCATTTTGATGTCCTGAGGGTCGCTTTTCTCTGTTTTGGGACCGTTTTCCTCCTTCTTGAGGTAAACAGTACGGCCCTACGGAAACAGGAAACAGCCGAACGCTAGGGAGGAGCTTTAACTAATTAGCATAACTATGGACCTGTGTCACACCAAGATGGCGACACGTGGAAAACATCGTGACTCTGGAGAGTTTTGAGTCCCAGGGATGTAATTTGTGGTTGACGTTTGCGAATAGATCCGTGAAACTAAAGACGAATATTTATATCTTTTCTCTGTTCCTGCTTTTGTGTTCTTGTTTCTTTCTCTGTAAGATCAAAACATTAGGTGTGTAACTCCATACTCGCTACTGTGGAGTCGAGCTCCTGCACTCTAAGGCTAAGATAGCTAAGCGCTAGCTAGAATTATTTAGTTATCTGTCCAGAAAAATGACACGTCATCTAACCTCGCTCTATCTTGCAGGTGCACTCACTAGGCAGGCTTTCCTTTCCTTTTCCGCTGGAGGGAGAGCCGAGTCCGCCATGTTCGCCCACGCCGACTCGTTTTGGTTAAAAGTAGCTCAAACAGACACGCCCCACGGTGGTCATATGATATTGTTGCTCGCTTGCTTCAGCAATCTCCAGAATCATAAAATGCGGGACGCTTTTTATCTCGGCAAAACACTTACACACAGGATACACAGTGTGTGTGGAGCAGAGAAACATCTCGGAACTTCAACAGCTACAGAAATAGAACATTTTACCCAGAATTCAACTTTGCAGTCAGAACTTTTAAGTTAAGGGACAAATATCATGTGACTGTTGTTTGTTGACGAATAATCATTCCACATGTTCATGTTTGAAATGTTTGAACTTATGAGCTGTAGGCTAACTAACTACTGGCTAACACTGTAAATTAATACTTTTTTAAATTAATGTCATAATCCAGGGGAAAGTGAGGGTTATGGCTGTGGATGAGACTCAAGAAATAAATTATTCCTCATTCACTTTTCAGGTTGTTATGTCTTGTCTATGATTTGTTATAATAATGAATTAATTTAATGTTTTGTTTTGGGTTCATGCCTAGCTTTTGGGAATTGTAGGGGGGAGGGGTCTTGCCCTCCCACTTTTAGTTTTGTGGAGATGGGGTTGGGGGCAGTGACCCAATGGACACCCCAAACATCCCCCTTCCCTTTTTTAAGCCAGCATTTGCATGTAATACTGTTTTGTTTTTTAACAAGGACCAGTCATGTATGTCGTTCGTTAAGCCGTCGCAGAATGTCATTAGCTGCTAACGGGTAATAAAGCTAAATGATGTGTGTTTCTCTGGATGATACTGTTGTATAACACGTTCACTCTGGTGTTTTGGGATAATCAGGTGAAGTGCGCACTGATGAGGTGTTCTCTCATTCCTTATTCACCTGTCTAAGCCTTTCTGTAACGGTCTTGCTCTGAGTGTCATGTTTTCTATCCCAGTCATATCATATGCTACAGGATGAGTTGTGTGTGTGTGTGTGACAGGAGAATATGTCCACAGTGTGCATTAGCTCCAGAGGATCTGCTGAGCGAGAGCAGGATGGGTTTCTTGGGGTTGCGCTCCAGACAACCTGTTTCCATGGCAGCGCATCATTGTGCGTTTCTGCCTCCTGACAACACAGATGGCAAATAAAGCCGAGCCAAGGAACAAAGAAACGGCAGAAATGATGCAGCAGCTCAGCCTCCGCTCATCACCGATAAACCCGAGCCAAAAAACCTGGCTTTTCCAAACAACAAAAAAAGTGATAATTTTAAACATATGCTGCTGAGATTACATCATAGTTCTGTTGCGACTTTAGATTTGTTTAGATGCTATAATTACTAAGTGTTTGGTTAGATTTCCCTATATATATATATATATATATATATATATATATATATATATATATATATATATATATATATATATATATAGTGCTTATACATCCTTATGAGACATCAGCAAAAAGGTAAAAGTGGAATGATCTAAAAATGATTAATAGCAACAACAAAAATATTGTGTAGTGTGTGTGTATATATAGTATTAATATATAGTTATAATAAAATGACAAATTTAAATATACCATAAATTATAGTGGTGACAAAAAAAGAGAAAATACTAACCATATAAAATTTAAAAATACTTAACATAAAACTGTAAAATAATCAAATCTCAGTATAATCATTAAAACAATATAAAGGAATATAATGTAATGCAATTTTAAATTAATAATATTAAGACAATTTGGAACATTGCTTATATTACTTCATTTCTTGAAAATATTTTTTAAAAGCTTCACAATACAAATAATCTCTTATATTTGTAATAGAAATTGGTGGATAAAAACTCGATATAAAATTTAGAAATATATCTGAACATTTATTTATTTATTTATTTATTTGGAGTAATGTCTCTCTGAGGAAATCAGTGAGCAGCGTCTGCACATTTATTTGATTCCTTTTCTACATTTTACTGCGCTTGAAACAGTAGGACTCTGTGTCCAGCTGCGTTTATTAGCACTGCCGGTGCATTTAGCCACAAATCAGTAAGACAGGATGTATTGTTTAGGACATTTAACAGCCATCGAAACAGCTCTTCAGTCCCTGCTGCTCATTCCCAGCCGACATTTAGGATAAAAAAACCTCAGGTTTTATGGTTCAGACGCATCACTGAGATGGTCCTGTCAAGCATATGTTGGTGTAACTTTAGCTTTTTGGACCTGAAGTGCCAATGTGGTACCTTTTGATCTACAGTACTCTTTCCTCTTTGAGCTGTCAGTGTAATTCTGAAATACTACATCTGTTTTTTTTTGTTGTTGTTGTTTTGTTCCTGTTTTAAGTGATCATGATCGTAATTCTTGAATTCAGCCAGATTAGACTAGATTAGCTTGAGTGGAGTCAGTTGGCCTGTTTGATCAGATCAGCCATGTTGAACGTTAAAGCCATGTTGTGCTTGTTACAGCAGCACATATACAAAAATTGGATCGATACAGAGAAGATTAGCATGGCCCCTGGTGCAAGGATGACACGCATAATCGTGAAGCGTTTCCATATTTTTTGGGGGCGGCACGGTGGTGTAGTGGTTAGCACGGTCGCCTCACAGCAAGAAGGTTCCGGGTTCGAACCCAGTGGCCGGCGGGGGCCTTTCTGTGTGGAGTTTGCATGTTCTCCCCGTGTCTGCGTGGGTTTCCTCCGGGTGCTCCGGTTTCCCCCACAGTCCAAAGACATGCAGTTAGGTTGACGTGGGGCGGCCTTGGGCTGAGGTGCCCTTGAGCGAGGTACCGAACCCCTGACTGCTCCCCGGGCGCTCTGGTGTGGCTGCCCACTGCTCTGGGTGAGTGTGTGTGTGTTCACTGCTTCAGATGGGTTAAATGCAGAGGATGAATTTCACTGTGCTTGAAGTGTGCATATGACAAATAAAGGTTTCTTCTTCTTAAATTATACCTTGTTTGTGTAGATTTTGGATTGCTTTGGGTTTGACTGGGTGGTGTTGGTTGGATTGGGCCATAAATGTTCGAATCAAGCTGTATTGGGTCAGATTAGGCCAAGTTGCTGCCACATTGTGGTTGACCATGTGGTGTTGGGTTGTATTGCTTTGTATAAAGGAGTGATGGGTTGGATTTGACCAAATTTGGACTGTCTTGGGTTAGATTATATGGTCTTGGGTTGTATTGGGCCATGTTGGGATAGGTTAGTTGGCCTTTTTTAAAATTTTCTGTTTGCCTGGATGGTGCTGAGTTGGACTGGAACACATTTGCAAAGTCCGGGCCATTTTGGGGTGTTCCAGGTTGCTGTATTGAAGCATGTTGGTTGGGATGGAATGGAATGTGTTTATGTAGATTGGGCTTTTCTGTTGCTTTATTGGGCCAATGTGTGTTTGACTGGATGATGTTGGTTTGTATTGAGCTGTATTGGTTTGGATCAAGCAGTGTTAGGTCAGATTAGGCTATGTGTAAAAAGCCCAACTAATCTATCCCAACATGGCCCAATACAACCCAACACCATCCAGGCCAACCCAAGACAGCCCAAATTTGGTTGAATTCAACCCAACGCTGCTTCATGTGGGAAAGCCATGGCCTAAAGGTTAAAGAAGCAGCTTTGGGACCAAAAGGTCGCTAGTTTGGTTCTCTGGACCAGCAGGAATCACTGAAGTGCCCTTGAGCAAGGCACCTAACCCCCAACTGCTCCCCAGGTTGCCTATTGCTGTGGGTATGTCAGGGTCCTGTTGTGTGTTGGTCTGGATAAGAGCGTCTGTTAAATGCCTATAATGTGTTTGGCATTGCTGAATCAGTTGGACTGTGTTGGATTTAATTAAACTGAATCTGATGGATTGGACAATATTGACTTGTATTAAGGTTGGCCATGTTTGTTTGGATTGGGACATATTGGTGTCATTTTAGATCATTTTGTGTTTGACTGGATGGTGTCAGGTTGTATTGAGACATTTGTTTGTATGAAGCAGTGTTGGGTTGGATTAGACTGGGATTGTTTAGACTGGACCATTTTGTTACCGTTTTCAACAGGGTTGTGTTGGGTTGGATTGAGATGTTTGTTTAGACTGGACCATTTTTGGACTGTTTTTGTGTTTGACTGTGTGGTGTTGGGTTGCACTGACCCATGTCTGGATAGAAATGGGTGGTGTTGAATGGATTGGCCTGTACTGCCTCTGATTAAATGGATTGGACTGTGTTGGGTCTGAGTAAATGGATTGGACTGTGTTGCCTCTGATTAAATGGATTGGACTGTGTTGCCTCTGATTAAATGGATTGGCCTGTGTTGGGAGATTGTAGGCTCTCTTAGTCCATATTTGATTGTGTTGATTTGGACCAGACTATTTGGAGTTGTATTGGTTTGGATCAAGCTTTGTTGGGTCATATTGGGCCGCAGGATGGTTTTGGTTTGTCTGTGGATTGGGTTGGGCCATGTCTGGACAGATTAGGCAGTGCTGAATGGATTGGGCTGTGATGCGTCTGATTAAACTGCATTGAGATGGACTGGGTCTGTCTGATTTTGCCTGGGTGGTGTTGAGTTGGATTAGATCCTGTTGGTGCAGATTAGATTGGATTGATTTGGAACAGACTGCTTTTGGTCAGATCAGTCTGTGTTAAGGTTCGACTGGTTGTGTAAAGTCTTGCTGTCCATGAAGAACCTACAGTCATGATTTTCATCACCAAGTCCAGCCCTGTGTTTAGAGACTGTCTTCATACCATGTTCCAACTTTATCTGCTAAACCTGTTCAGTCCTCCTCCCATGGTGGTGGAGCTGATGGCAGTCATGCTCCTTTTCTTCTTCCTCTTGATGGTGAATGGCTAGCCTGCTGATAACCTGCCTTTACCCTCTGAGCAGGAGTCATCTCTTCTTCACCGTTCTGTATGTACAACTATACCCTACTGTACCTCAGTGTGTTTGCAAAGTTGAGCTCTTGATGGGTTACAGCTCTTAAGCTTGTAGTTTATTTTGGCTTTCTTTTCTTCTTTTGCTTTTGTTTTCTTCTCTTTGTGATATTTTGGTGTTTTTTTTCCTCCCGACTCTGATTCAGCCTCTTGGATCATTCTCAGTCATGTGCCTCTGGGTGTTCCGAGCTGGTTATGGTATGTTTGGTGTCTATTTAAGATCGGATAGCTGAAAGTGGTGCTACCTTTCCACAGCCTGTAATTACTGTGTCAGGGTGGAAGCAGTGATTATTGGCCTGTTCTGCACCTTTCACTGGAGCATCTTCCTTCCTTGGGGTGACTTCCTGTCTCCTGTGTGTTGAGACATTTGGTCAGGACAGGACCTTTGTGCTGCACATTGAATGCCTGTCTGCTGCTTGAGCGTTTGGGTAATGTCAGAACGCTCGAGTGAGGTGTAAGTGGTCAACTGAGGCCTTTTATTCCTGTGGATGATGATGATAGTGCTCTTTGTGTGCTGCAACAGTTACTAAAACCTTTGCATTGTGTTCTCGCTGAGTCATAAGCCTCAGGGTGAGGTGTCTGTGTCCTTGTGTATGAGTGTCATCAACTGAATAATGGCACTTATACAGTAATAGCTCCTGAGAATCCGCTGCGAGATCTCAGCTTCTGCTTTGCTAACTTTTCTCTCACTGTGTCTTTATCCCTGTGTGTTGTTTTTAGGATTGTTTTTATGTTTGAAAGCTTACAGAGACAGATGAAACGGAGCGGTACTACTGTTGGAAATCGTGGGGGCAGTGTAGCCAGTAGTTCAAGCGAGACATGAAGTTTTAAAAATGGCACAACTTTTATGTGCCGTTTTATATTTTACGTGATTTAGTAAGAAACGTTTACAGAGACTTCAACACTGCCTCTGCTTTTGCCTTTTTTGTAACAGGTCTATCATTACGACCTCCTGCACCGCCGCCATGTTTGCTGTTGGCAGAAAAAAATTATTTTGACTCTAACCTGCCCTCTAGTGGACATATTGCTGAACATCCATGCCATTGTAAAGGACGCATGGAAGTCTGTGGGTGGTGACGGTTACGTTATTTGAAATGGATGTATTTATTTTCAAGCATAAATGAGCCTTTAGAAGACGTTCCAAAAAGCCCAACCCCCCAGAATAAAAATGGCCGAAAAGCCAATCAGCATGTGTATCTGCTATGATTGACAGTTGCAGAATTCCGCCCCCTTCTGTCCATCTTACATCAGTAATCTTCCGTCTCCTCTGGAATTTCCTGCTTAAAAAATGCCTTTTTCTTTCTGTTACAGTAAACAGAGAGTTTTTAAAGTTCATTAATGTGAAATAACCGCGGTTTCAACCCTGTGATTTTTTTTACAATTTTTATTTATTTATTTTAAAAAATAGACCCACGAATGTTATTTTTACTCTCGTCCTGTGCCAGTTGAATAAAGTTGTAATGTTGTGATAAAGCTCAAATGCTGGAAAGCTATAAAGGAGTGAAGGCCTGGTGGCAGCCCACACTTAGCACTTAGCGCTTAACACTTTCATCTAGCTCGCAGTGGGCGGTGTTTAGTGTTGGTTTTGGATCAGACTGAGCTCAGTTCCTTCAACACTCGCCCACTTTAACTCTCGCAAACATAAGGAACGTTACTGTCAGATAGCACACGGGGTGATGGAGCAGAACCGAACAATCACTTACACTGTCCATCTTACAGAGGGAAGGAAGGAGGAAAGAAAGAAAGAAAGAAAGAAAGAAAGAAAGAAAGAAAGAAAGAAGGAGGGAGGGAGGGAGGGAGAGAGGGAAAACAGGAAAAGAAAGAGCGAGAGAAAGGAAGGAAGGGAAAACAAGAAAATAAAGAGAAAAAGAAGAAACCTTTATTTGTCACATGCACACTTCAAGCACAGTGAAATTCATCCTCTGCATTTAACCCATCTGAAGCAGTGAACACACACACACAGCAGTGGGCAGCCACACCAGAGCGCCCGGGGAGCAGTCAGGGGTTTGGTACCTCGCTCAAGGGCACCTCAGCCCAAGGCCGCCCCACGTTAACCTAACTGCATGTCTTTGGACTGTGGGGGAAACCGGAGCACCCGGAGGAAACCCACGCGGACACGGGGAGAACATGCAAACTCCACACAGAAAGGCCCTCACCGGCCACTGGGTTCGAACCCGGAACCTTCTTGCTGTGAGGCAACAGCACTAACCACTACACCACCGTGCCACCCTGGGAAAGAAACCCAGAAAAAGAAGGAAGGAAGAGGAAATAAGGAAAGCAGTAAAGAAAGGAAGGAGAAGAATAGTCTGGCTAACGCGACTTCAAAGCTCTGTGAGCATTTGGTCTGGCAAAGATATTAAGCCCAACCGTTTCCCAGAGCCCGTGGTTGACCCGCCTCCCTGAAATGCCTCAGTTTGCTACTGGTCAAAGCCAGAAAAGGCTGTGACGAAGCTTAAACCAGTCACATCACTCTTTCCTCTGTCGTATGTGACGCGACGGGGCTAACTGGTAGATTAAACTCTTACCGAAGCCGGTCGGGAGCAAGGCGAAAACGTCCTTCCTTTCAATAAATACCTCCAGGGCTGCTCTTTGCTCCGTTTTCAATGAGAACTTGCTCCATGTTCGTAATGTTTCTAGTGAATGAAGCGCTTCCGGCATACATTCTGTAAACAATCTATGGCTTCCGGTCGCAGTTCTACTACGTCACTGCCTTGAACACGCCTCTACCCAGGGCCGTTGGAGATGCTCAAAGTTGATTGGCTCCCGATTTTTCGGGAGCTTGGAAGAGCTGTAGATAGCTTGCCTGGCCAGACTAAGCTCGCAACAGGCCCTCGTGTTGCGTCACGCTTAGGATGGGCGGGCCCAGGCTAGGAGAAGAAAGAAGACAGAATGATGACAAAAAGGAAGGAAATGAAAGGAAGAGAAATAAGATGGAAAAATGTCTGAAGGAAAAAGAAGATAAAATAAAAGAGAAAAAAGGAATGAAGCAGTTCTCTGGCGTCATGAAAGAGTCGTTCAAACATTGAATCGTTTAAATGGAGTTGTGAATCACTTATTGACTCCTTTCCGGTCCATGAGGTTTTACTTCTTTATATGATATTTGAAGATTCCAGAAGATTCCTGATGGTCTGATGGTGAAGTTTGGTGTCGAGTCGATGTGTGTGTGTGGATTGAGAGGTGATGATGAAACGGTGCTGTTCCTCGTGATGATTTGACGTTGTGTGACAGCGTGAGGAGTCTCGCAGTAGGGGGCGGGGCTGAGGGAGACGTACAGGAAGCAGCGAGTGTAAATGCCAACACTGCAACAAAGCACCATGGCGTTTCCCTCCAATGGCGGAGGAACGAGCCGTCATCCTGAGACTCGGAGTTAATTATAATTACAGAGTTGTGCAAACTGCACGCTGAAATCATCACTGATTCACACAGCAGACTGATTCACTGAGCACTGAGTGTGATTTACTAACAAGTGTGATTTACTAACGAGCACTTTAATGAGATCAATGAGCAGAAATTGATGTAATCTTCACTTGAGTGAGTAAAAGCGCAAAGATTTAAGAACATGCTTCACTCGGACTAATAATAACACATCCTGTACAACCGTGTGTGTGTGTGAGAGGGAGATCTTTAACTCTGATGAATAATTGATCTTCTGCTCTCTCAATCATTCATACACCATCTGTCACAATGTAGTGTGTGTGTGTGTGTGTGTGTGTGTGTTTGATCAATGTATCTGCCCCTGAGCTCTTGGTGATTAATTACAGTAAAACACTGAAAGAGAAAAGAGGACGTGGCCCACCAGCGGTGGAAACTCGGCACTACAGACAGACAGACAGACAGACAGACAGACAGAAAGAAAGAAAGAAAGAAAGAAAGAAAGAAAGAAAGAAAGAAGGGAAAGGCAAAGAGGAGAGGGAGGGGAAAACAGGAAAAAAATGAGAAAGTAAGTAAGGAAAGAAAATGAGGAGAAAGAACAAACAAGAAAGAAGGAAGAAAGGAAAAATAATGAAGGAAGAGAGATGGAGCTGGTTGTAAATCTGTCACCGATTTAATGATGAATAAACATCACTCAGTGAGGTCACTGATGGATGACGCTCCGCTCTGATTGGTCAGAAGGTAAATCCTCTCCTCCAATCACTGAGCTGCTGAACGGCTCTCAGGTACGTTACAGTTCGTCTGTTTCCTCAGTGACTCGTCAGGGGTTTATTTCTGTTTGATTTCTATTTTAATTCTGTTTTGTTCAGGTTGTGATTATTGTGATGTCTGACACCCCGCAGCTTCACATGGCTCTAGAAACAGAACCAACGCAAACGGGTTACAGATCAGAATCAGATTAGATCCCGATCAGATCAAAGACTTCCTGAAATACAGGAAGCAGTCAGTGTAGCTGTGGTGATGGAGATGGTGATGATGATGGTGTGTGTGTGTGTGTGTGTGTGTGTGCAGGATCCTGGCCACTGCAGAAGCTCATATGAACATCCCGGTGGATCTGAGGACGTTACGAGCCGTTCGAGTTCTGCGGCCCCTCAAACTGGTGTCCGGAATCCCGAGTACGTTTCCGAGCAAACAGCATGTACTAACGTTAAAACTATTAAATATAACACTCCCCTGTGTGTGTGTGTGTGTGTGTGTGTGTTCAGGTCTGCAGATCGTTCTGAAGTCCATCATGAAGGCGATGGTTCCTCTGCTGCAGATCGGCTTGTTGTTATTTTTTGCCATTTTAATGTTCGCCATCATCGGCCTCGAGTTCTACAGCGGGCGACTCCACAAGACCTGCATCCCTGAGCCTGATATACAGGGTACAACACACACACACACACACACACACACACACACACACACACACACACACACACACCCCTCTGTCTGTCTGTCTCTCTCTCTCACACACACACACACACACACACACACACACACACACACACACACACACACACACCTCTGTCTGTCTGTCTCTCTCTCTCTCTCTCTCTCTCTCTCACACACACACACACACACACACGTCTGTCTGTCTCTCTCTCTCTCGCTCTCTTTTTTCTTCCATCATTCCTTCCTTGCTTTCTCTTCCTTTCCCTCACCTTCATTGCGCCTGGCTTTCTTTCTTTCTTTCTTTCTTGTAAAACCTTTTTGTTTTCTGTTTGAATTGTTTCTTTCTTTATATTTTTTCTTTCCTTGTTCTTAGTTCAGTACTTTTTTCTCTGATTTTGATCTATCTATCTATCTATCTATCTATCTATCTATCTATCTATCTATCTATCTATCTATCTATCTATCTATCTATCTATCTATCTGAAAGTTTTCTCTTTCTTTCTTTCTTTCTTTCTCTCTTTCTCTCTCTCTCTTTCTTTCTTTCTTTAGAACTTTCCAGATGTGTGTTAAATGTCCTGTGTGTCCTGTCCTGTAGAGAGTGAGAGAGTTCCGGATTGGGAGGCAGAGTTTCCGTGTGGAGATCGTCTGTGTCCGGAAAAATACAGCTGTAACGGATCGTGGATCGGACCGAACGACGGAATCACGCAGTTCGACAACATCCTGTTTGCTGTGCTGACCGTCTTCCAGTGTATCACCATGGAGGGCTGGACCACCGTCCTCTACAACGTCAGTACTCACTCACTCACTCACACACACACACACACACACACACACACACACACACACACACACACACACACACACACACACACAGATCAATCATAAACCCTGTGTGTGTGTGTCCAGGCCAATGATGCTTTGGGTCCCATGTGGAACTGGCTGTACTTCATCCCCCTCATCATCATCGGCTCCTTCTTTGTGCTCAACCTGGTGCTGGGAGTTCTGTCCGGGTGAGTGTGTGTGTGTGTGTGTGTGTGTATACATTCTTCACGTTGTCTGTGTGCATTGTATGACAATGTGTGTTTTGCATCCAGTGTGTGTATATATTTATTACCTTGTGTGTGTGTGTGTGTGTGTGTGTGTGTGTGTGTAGAGAGTTTGCTAAAGAGAGAGAGCGTGTGGAGAACAGGAGAGCATTTATGAAGCTCAGACGTCAGCAGCAGATTGAAAGAGAACTGAACGGATATCGAGCTTGGATTGACCGAGCAGGTGATCATCACAACACACACACGCACCAAGTTTCCAGATGGAACTGATTTCTTCTCTCACTAAAGGAATGTGTGTTAAATAATGATGGAACCATCCAGAAATCTTCTGTGTGTGTGTGTGTGTGTGTCCTCCAGAGGAAGTGATGCTGGCAGAGGAGAGTAAGAACTCGGGTCCTTCAGCTCTGGATGGTGAGTGTGTGTGTGTGTGAGTGTGTGTGTGTGATTTTGCTGTGTAACTCTGTTCTCCTGCTCGCTGTATGCTGATCTTAAAGGATAAATGTGGGTGTGGGATTAAATCCCACCTGTTTACACGACGTCGTTGGGTTTGAATGTAACGTGAGTTGTCTTGCTGTTCTCAGTGTTGAAGAGAGCCACCACCATCAAGAGGAGGGGCGTGGACACCATCCGCCACGGCCCGGAAGAGCAGTGTGTGGATATCGCTTCTGTTGGTAAACACACACACACACACACTCTCTTAACCTTTAACCTTCACAAATCCCATCACTTCCACACCCTGAGCTTTTTACTGTAGCATTAAATCCATGAACAAAATTTTATTAGAAAATCTACAAAAATAAATTCAGTTTCATTATATTTTTATTATTTTACTTAAAAGTGTCATAAAAATAGAAAAGTTTATCTGTTTAATTATCCAGCCAATTAAACATTTAAAATAAATTTTTAAATATATTGATGTGAAATATTTAATGTAAAATCAATTGTGAGAGGCGTGACACAGGAGAGAGCATTATTAATAGAACATTTTTAATGTAAAAAATACAGAATTAATTTCCTGTTATTTATATTTATCCCATTTATTCATGGGAAATTAATAAACAATTTATTATTTGTGTGTTTTTGTTATGTTATAAAGCGCTTTCTATTGCTTTGGGGGATTAATTAATTAATTTATTTTTGTGCTTGTTATTATTATTCTGTGCTGTCTCTCTCTGTCTCTCTCAGGTGGGCCGATGAACAGGGCGAGTATCCGCAGCGCTAAGCGAGGCCCAACGGCGTATTTCCGGAGGAAAGAAAGGATGTTGCGTATCTCCGTCCGCCGCATGGTGAAGACACACACCTTCTACTGGACTGTGCTCGGCCTCGTGGCCTTAAACACCATCTGTGTGGCCATCGTTCATCACAACCAGCCCGAGTGGCTCTCCAACTTCCTCTGTACGACACACACACACACACACACACACTCTATTGTATACACAACACCATGAGCAGCTGCAGTGTTTAAAGGATATGGGACATGGATTTTTTTCTGGGTATAATTATGTATAAAGGACATAAGAAATGCCATCTAAATCACTGCAGGGCGTCAAAAATGTGAAAATCATCACATTATTCAACTTTTTTATACATCAGCGTAAAACAATGATTCGTTAATGAGCTAGGTGGTCACGTGACCCGTGACGTCACAAAAACTTTCCAAGGAGCCAGCGCTTGGGTATCTAATGTAAACAGGTTACCGAAATGGACACCATCGACAGTGACATTCCCGATGTTTCACAGAGATGTGAAGTTAGACCCTATCAATTCGAACCGATAGCTGGAAATTCACATGAACATGGATCTTGTCTTTACTCTGACGGGTCAGATGATTCTGAGAGTGAGAGTTCATTCAGTCCTCATGAAACTGAAAGCGGTCGGCTCGATAACACTTCCTGGTAAGTTAAAAACAATTCTGCTCAAAGGCTAATGATCTGTTGAAAGAAGTATTATTTTTGTATCATACATTGAAAGTTCATCATAGATCTAGCTAAAGTCCGTTGCAAGCTAGTTTTTTTTTGCTGATATTTTTCGAGATTGATTGAGATACAATGCTTCCAGAGTCCGAGATGAAAACATTCAAAATGGCGAAACGAGTCAGAATTATGATAATCAATAATTGATACACCCAAAATTATAATACTAATCCTTACCTCGGCTTTCAGTCGCTTAGCGAATGCACCTCGGCATTTTTCCGCATGAGGCCCATGGTAAAACCACACTTCCAGGAGGGGCTGCCGTCTGCCTCCCAAGCCGGCTGAGAGCGCTCCTCGTCGGGCACGGCCAGGCGGGCGAATGCCCTGGTCCGTCCGCCCTGTCTAAAAAATAATGGTACAACTCCGAGTGAAGGTATCAATGCGCTGTCGAAGCGCGCAGAAGGTGTTAGTACGCCTGTCATTATAGTGCGGACTTTCCATAGCATAGAAAATCGCCACGTTTCAATTTGTGTAACTGAACTTGTTTCATATCACTGCTCATATAAACCTATGTAAACAGGAAAAACGTGGAAGAGTTTGGTCGCATCTAACTACAGCCCCAAAAAATACCATTGGCCATACTGAGCCTAGCTACATTGCTAACAGGAGTGACAGCGCGTCTGACTGACTGGGAGGTCGTAATACACCATGATGTTCAATGTACGTTAAACACTCTAAAAACGAAACAATTTTCTTGTCATCCAAGACACAAAAACTATTTTGTCGCATTCGTCATCATCACGATTCACACTTCTCCATATTCATCTACCCGCTTGTGCTGTACCCGAAAGTTTTTGTGACGTATGATCACGTGACAGGGCAGCACGGTGGTGTAGTGGTTAGCGCTGTCGCCTCACAGCAAGAAGGTCCTGGGTTCGAGCCCCGGGGCCGGTGAGGGCCTTTCTGTGTGGAGTTTGCATGTTCTCCCCGTGTCCGCGTGGGTTTCCTCCGGGTGCTCCGGTTTCCCCCACAGTCCAAAGACATGCAGGTTAGGTTAACTGGTGACTCTAAATTGAGCGTAGGTGTGAATGTGAGTGTGAATGGTTGTCTGTGTCTATGTGTCAGCCCTGTGATGACCTGGCGACTTGTCCAGGGTGAACCCCGCCTTTCGCCCGTAGTCAGCTGGGATAGGCTCCAGCTCGCCTGCGACCCTGTAGAACAGGATAAAGCGGCTACAGATAATGAGATGAGATGATCACGTGACAGCGGCTCTTCCGGTTGTAAAATATGCATATTGGAGCTCGAGCAGAAATGCCATATTTTCATCATGAATATAACGATTTTGCTGAATTTAATAGATAATTTTGTATTTGTTGATGCAATTATTTCATATTTTTAATGGAAAGAAACTGATATAGCGTGCATTTATGTTTCATGTCCCATGTCCTTTAAGGCTTCAACATGAACCACAGAACCTTCATCAGCTCTTAATAAATAACAGCTGAAGTGCAACAAAAACATCCAGCAGTTTGTGTTTATCTCGTTATACAAAAAGTTTAACAATAATAAATTAGTAAAAAATAGAAAATTAATAATAAAAGGGAATTTTTTTACTGTGTTGGAGAACATTAACAGGCCATGATATCCAACATAATAATAATAATAATAATAATAATAATAATAATAATAATAATAATAAATAGGCTTAATTTATATCAGTAGGTGTAAATATAAATTAAAAAAATTAACCAACATGATTATTAGTTTATTGTCCATTTTTCCTGATAAAAAAATTAATAAATATAAATTCATTCATTATTAATAATAATAATAATAATAATAATAATAATAATAGGAACATTATATGGTTAATAATATTTATGGCTATAATAAGTAATATGAAATACAACATTAATATAATAAATTAACAGTAATCATCTTCATCCGCTTATCCGGAGCCAGGTCGCGGAGGAAAATGATGATTAACAGTAATATAAAAAATAAAATAAATCAGCAGTGAATTTATATCTTTACTATATTAATAAATATAATTAATATTATTTACATAATTTTTCACACATTTCTCTCAGAGCATAACTAAAAGATAATTGTGGCTCATGTGGCAATGGTTAATGTGTGTGTGTGTGTGTGTTGTAGATTACGCAGAGTTTCTGTTCCTGGGTCTGTTTCTGACTGAGATGTTCCTGAAGATGTACGGTCTCGGCCCTCGACTTTACTTCCACTCCTCCTTTAACTGCTTCGACTTTGGAGTGAGTCGCGTCAAAATCTCTCACATTGCTGACTCTTTAAACTGTCCACTGATGGTGTGTGTGTGTGTGTGTGTGTGTGTGATTATAAGCTGTACACTAATCTGCTCGGACGTTGTGCAGGTGATTGTAGGCAGTATCTTTGAGGTGATCTGGAGCTTCTTCAGACCAGGAATGAGTTTTGGGATCAGTGTCCTGCGTGCACTCCGACTGCTGAGGATCTTCAAAATTACCAAGTGAGTAACAAAACAAACAAACAAACAAACAAACAAGAAAACCTCTGAGTGTCAAGACAACATACTCGTATTTAAATTTAAGTGATGTCTAACGTAACGAACGCTAATCCTTGACTGATGATAACATCACTCATTCTGGAATATTCAGAAACCTAAAGAGGTGAAATCTTTGATATTTTGGGGAGTGGGTGGAGTTTAAACTGGAGGCATGTCTCAGTTACATGTGATGAAGGAGCGCTCGGATCTAAACAGTTCTCTGAGTTCTGTATCTTTTCTGCTTTTTCAGGTACTGGGCGTCTCTGAGGAACCTGGTCGTATCTTTGATGAACTCCATGAAGTCTATCATCAGTTTGCTCTTCCTCCTCTTCCTCTTCATCGTGGTTTTTGCTCTGCTGGGCATGCAGCTCTTCGGGGGAAGGTGTCTCTTCCGCTTTACATTTACATTTTTTTTTAACAGAATGTGGGTAATTACTGAAAAATAAACCCACTGGTTAATAAATGGTTATTATTAATAATAATAATAATAATAATAATAATAATAAACAATAAATAAATAAAACTAACCCCCCCCCCGCACACGCGCGCGCGCACACACACACACACACACACACACACACACACACACACACACACACACAATGCAGAAAGTGATGAAATAGTGCTGGAAACAATAGCCTGGGACATACTGGTATACACATGAAAGAAACAAAACACAGCAATAAGTGACAAGATGAAAAAGCAGTTCATTCATGTTCTCGTCTTTGTCCTGCAGGTTCATCTTTGAAGAATTCACTCCTACTAACTTTGATACGTTCCCAGCTGCCATCATGACTGTGTTTCAGGTACGACTCAAACACTCTGTGGTATGAAAGACAATTTATGACCCTTTCCGACATCCACGTTCATTATTCAGACATGACCGTGTGTGTTTGTGTGAGTTTACTTTTATTCATCGGTCAGATTCTTTTATCTACACTGACTTACAAGTGATATAAAGGGTTAAAGGTGCAGTAGTGGATTTTCACCCCTTTCTTACTCGTGTAAACAACCTGGAAAATATTTCGAATGGGATTAAAAAATGTTTCAGCACCAGCATCAACACGAGTGTAATATGTGGCTGAGAAAATCTGTTCAGAAAATTGCAGTCCAGACCAGACTACTGGTCTGTTTTTACACTGGTCTTTTTATAGACACGCCCCACAGTGCCCCTTTACTCTGCCCCATCTCAGTCTGTTCAGGAAGGAAAATGAGACAGACTGTGGGAAGAGCTCAGTGCAGATAGATTTATTGTTAACAAAAGAAAAATGGTTCCAAAAAACTAAATAAAAAGAAACACAGCAAAACAAGAATAACTAGAAGAGCAATCGGAGAACGCAGACCTCCTTCAAAAACAATAGTCAGCTCTTCTATGATATTCAAATCTGCAGCCACACCCACTTTATATATCTGTATATATTCCAAAATATCCAAATACAGCTGTGAAGCCAAAGCGACATACAACATACCCAGAGCAGCCTGGGTAGCAGGTGGGGGTTCAGTGCCTTGTTCAAGGGCACTTCAGCCATTCCTGCTGGTCCAGGGAATCAAACCTTCAACCTTTTGGTCCCAAAGCTGCTTCTCTAACCATTAGACCATGGCTTCACCCCGTAGTCACATGTGATATGGAGTCATCGTATTTCTACATTGGCTATGTTTTGTCACCATTGAACTTCACTGCCATCTGCTGGATTTTAAGATGTATGGCATTGTTGAGTGCAGACTTCTGTATCTCACAATGTTCATGAAAGTGAAAATAAATTATTGGATCTGCACCAAAATTTAACAGGTTCTTCCTTGACCCATGCTACACCTTTCCACCAAGTTTCACGGAAATCGGGCAAGTGAAATCCTGCCTACAGTCAGACAAACAAACCACGCTGAACAAATGCCCTCCTTGGTGGAGGTAAATATTGAGCTATTTCCAAGATAGAGTCATTTATTACTGATGAAGGAGCTGAAACTAGACACAGAATTAGTGGTCAGATAAACACTGTAAAATCTGTAAGTAAACACAGTCACCCAGCTAACTGACCTGAGGGGGCATGGCTTTGTGTACATGGGCAGGAATTGGAATAAAATCATTCCAGTGGTGTTGTATTTCACCTCTTTATCTACGAGAGCTCCAGTCTTGTCTAATGCATCTTTATTGATTTCACTTTTAATACTTTTATCGTTTATATTGTATAATTTCTTTCTTTCTTTGTTGTGTCATCCTTCCAGATCCTTACAGGTGAGGACTGGAACGAAGTGATGTACAATGGGATTCGCTCTCAGGGTGGAGTTAAATCGGGGATGTGGTCTTCCATTTATTTCATCGTCCTTACGTTGTTTGGAAACTGTATCTTTTGTCTCATGAGTTAAACATGGCATCTTAGCATCAGTATGCTTTCCAACATTTTCAGGACGGAGGAGTTTACGCTTTGCAGTTTCTCGTGAACATGACGAGCTGCGTTTGTGAGAGAAAGAATAAAGAGAGGCTGGTGAGGGAATGACTGTTTATAGCTCCTATAATGCCAGTGAGAACAGAAACTAACTTGCTTCACAGAACTTTAAATGTAACTATAAACAGATAAAAAGTATGACGTGTCGTTTTTTAATAAATGAAAAGTGTAATGGTTGTCAGATTGCTGTGGTGTAAAGGGAATAAAACACTCAGGGATGTGCTTTTATAGGAAAATAATCAACAGTAGCTCTGTTTCATCACACTACTCCATCACTCAGTGTTTTATAAGAACAATGCGTGATATCCATAAAAAGCTAAACTCGACCATTCTTGGGTTGGTGTTCCTCAGGGGTCTCTCCTGGGCCCTTCTGCTTTTACATTCATTTCGTGATGAGTGAACACTTTTGATACTTTAAAGTGTTTTTTTCCCTCCCAAACCCTTAACCTAGCTCTCAGACACACTTCTGAATGTCTTCTTGGCTATCGCTGTAGACAATTTAGCCAACGCTCAAGAGCTCACCAAGGTAACGACGTCCATTATTTTCAACCTGAAAAACAAACATTCTGTATTTTATCAAAGTGATTGAGTTGTTTGAAGATTATTGGAGTGTATATACAATAAAAGAGACGTTCTCGTGCTCAGATCTGGACTCTAATCCGTCTGATTTCTGAAGTTTGTCCTCTGGTGTTGTCATGTGACCTAAAAAAGTGGAATTGTCAGGATCACAGCATATTGGTATTGTTAGTATTTGTGTTTCAGGGCGTGTCCTTATTATTATACAATTTCATCTGTTGTTTATGGTACAGGATGAAGAGGAGGAAGAGGAAGCATTTAATCAGAAACACGCACTGCAGAAAGCGAAAGAGGTCGGCCCGATGTCGTCCTTCATATCCTCAGAGTAAGTGGACAGAGTGCAGCACGGCTTGTTCACGAACCTGTTCACTAACCACAACATCGTCTGTCTTCTAGTGTGTTCAGTTCTCACAACTGTTGTTGTTTTATTTAAGGAAATACACTGAAGAACACAGGGGTATATTTATGTTAGGAATTGAGATGTTCCTGTTGTTTAAAATCAGTGACTCTAGCCACGGATTTCCTGTAGAAGTGTTAGCCGAGGTGTTATTCCATATGGACATGGCGTTGATTCGTCGATTGTCAGGTTGCGATCTTTTTTTATATTTCGGTTTGGATCGACTTAATAGGAAATATTGCTTACACTAAACTGTTGTTGGAGCGTTACTAAGAAATATTTAATCTGAGATCAGAAACTAAAACATTTGAGCAACACGCACACGTTACTTTTAACGTCACATTCGAAGTCGCAACATCGTTCTGTGATATGTTTTTCAAATTTGTACCTTTTTTCACACGTTACATGAAATTTTAGTAAATCAGTCCCTGAGTGTTCAACAAAACAAACTTTTACTCTTTAAGTGGATGAAAAACAGGGACACTTTTTACTTGCACACACATTCATCCGTGTGTCAAGTCTGAATCGGAACAGAATTGACTCTTTTGATTCACTGTTCAGTTTGGTTGATTTCATATAATTAAGCAAACCTATGGATATGTATAATTCTAAAAATGGTCTAAAGTCCACATCCTCGTTAAAATCTTCCATTCATTGGTCAGGAATATGGTGAAGCAAAAGTTTTAGCGAAATGAGCATCTGAGAACACGGAGTCAGAGCTAAAGAAATGATTTGATAATTATATAAATAATGAGTTTAAAATGCTTTATGTGTCACATCAGGAGTTTAGTTTATTTTCTATTTTTGTTCGTCCAAATCTATAGAACTTGTGGCATTCCTGCAGTGTTACAGCTGTGTGCTTTGCTCAGTTTATCATCGACTAAATAAATAAATAAATAAATAAATGCTCCAAACCAAAACACACGATTCACTTCCTGCAGTCAAATCGATTCAGAGTTGAATCATTAGCTGTGTTTCCATTAACCTGTGTAATGAGTGATTTGAAATTGTGAACTAAAACAAGAGTCATCAGGAGGTGGTGATTCCCCCCCCCCAGCCCCCACATGAAACCCCACTCCAAATTTTCCGAAGTTGAACTGATTGCCATGGAAATACGGAAAAAATAAGAATCACAGAAATGTCAAAAGGCACAACTCCTCTAGGCACTTAACATAACCGTCAGGTTTTGTGAAAAAAATCCTAGTAGTTTGTGAGTTCTGCTCTGGAAACTGAAATATTTACAGACGGACGGGGTGGGCTTCCCGAAAGCCTCTTAACGCTAAGAGCATCTTAACTAGGAGAGAGAGTGATCATTGTGATGCTCACTCTTCCATTTAACAATGATCTTTGTGCTACAATGCTTTTGGGAAACTCACCACATAGTGATGGCTATAACCCCCTGCATTATATGCCTGGGGGATAAAAACGAGTAACGGAAACGTGTTAATTTTGAAACAAAATCTCAGATGTTCCAAAGAAGTGTTGACGCTCGCATGAGATGGTTTTTCAGACAATTTGACAAAGCGATATTTCGCAAAATTGAAACAGAAACACATTTTTCGGATCGTAATCACCACACCAGCACTTCTCAGGTCTCGGAGAGCCGTCACTGTGTTTAATAAGAACATCGTTAAAAAGGAAACACAGACCATTTACAAATGTTCTGTTGACTTTTTTAAAAAAAAATCACTTCTATTTTGTGCAGAACTAAAATGGAAACCCGCTTACTTTCCCTCTCGAGTTGAGTTTTTAAGTGGACCGAGACCACCTCGCTCGGACGCTCGTGGACCCGAGTGTGATCTCTGGGTTTGACTCTGTGACTAAAGAACCACATCGAGGAGCAGGACTCAGTAGGGTTCTGTTCAAACACTAAACACTGTGTGTGTGAAACAGAACTGAATCAGAACCAAGACAAAATCGGAAATGTGGATAATCACAATAGAACAGGATGATGAAGAAATGGAAAAGGATTTAAATGTGATTCTGATGGTGGGTTCTTTTAAACCAGACCTGGGCATTTTACGGCCCGCGGGCCGCATCCGGCCCTTTGGTTCATTCTGAGCGGCCCGCGTAAGGTTAATTAGAAATTACAAAATAAACGTATTTTCTAATTTTACCCCATGCATGGACTGCATGTGCATTGCTTTTATTTTGAAGTTGTGTTCAACAAAAATGCAATGCGCGCGACATGAACATGACATGAAATCCCACGAAACCTAATCCCGCGATAACTACTGTACTTCCGTAATTTGTCCAGACCAACCACAAACTTGTACGTCATCTTTCAAACGGTCCAGCCAATCACATAGTGTGACGTCACCAGCAGGTGCCGGAGCCGATCTGTAGATCTGATACCTACACCGAATCAACGTTGTTGCGAACAGGTCACAAGAAGACTTTCGCCCCCAAAATGTCCGCAAAAAGAAGAAAGGTAGATGCTGAATGCAGGGCTTTCAACAAAACATGGACTGCTAAGTATGTTTATGTGAACAAACATTTTCAGTGATGAAGTTTAACAAATCCAGGTATAGATCCTCTCTCACCGATGATCATGTCAGCTGTGCTTCGCATCTCCACCTCAGACATTCAGCCTGACTCTGATGCACTCGTTAAAGACCAACAGAGACGAGATTTCTCTCACTGAACAAATAAAAAACTGAAAAACACCAAATGAGGTGATTAGTCTAGATTACAAATGTGGGCATCAGTATTATAATATGAGGTATCTTGCTTGATATTTGGAGTAGAAAGACAATATTGTGATGTCTTTATTGTGTTTTGGGGTGAATGTGACTGAAAAAAAATGGTACAAACGTTCACATTTTGTTCACCATTGTTTTGGGAAATTTGATTGAATAAATTACATTTTTTGTAAGGCAACCTCGTTTTTTCCATACTCTTACCAGTCTTAGCAGCTTGTAAAAACAGTGTTATTTACTGCTTTATATAAAGAAATACAATTAATATTATGCAGAATTTAGTTCAGCCTTTTGGTCCGGCCCTCCACAAAATTTTCTGTTTCTCATGTGGCCCCATGGAAAAAATAATTGCCCACCCCTGATTTAAACAGAACCCTTCGGTGTTCTCCTCCTTGGTGCGGTTCTTTAGTCAGGTGAGAACGCAGTGCTCGGACTCGGGTGTTGTGTTTTTAGCTTTACACCTTTTAGCTGCACCTCAGACATTATTTTTCTATTTGGTTGATTTTAATTATGAATCGAATCAAAAGAATCATGATTCAGGTTCAGCAAACGTAGTAGTACATGTGATAGTAAGCCTGAAATTACTGAAATCTCTCTCTCTCTCTCTTTCTCTCTCACACACACACACACACACACACACACACACACACACACACACACACACACACACACACACACACACACGCATGCATGTTTGTTGGAAAGGAAACACTGCATGACTGTAATTTGACCTCATGAGCATGTGCTAACCAGAAAAAAATTCTCACCATGACCAGATGAGAGACGAGAAAAAACTGCTGCTGTTGTTGTTGTTGTTGTTGTTGTTTGTCATGTGAAGCACTGACGCTTTGGCCCTTTCTCTCAGAACGCATCAGTTCTATCTGAATGGCACCGGGTCACAGGGTCGGAGGAGGGGGATATGAGGAATGTGAACTTTGGTTGCATCTTGTCACTGAGTGCCGTTTGGATCCTGCATGTCTGAACCTGCTCCAGAAAAACGACTGAAAAAAACCCAACAACAAAACAAACAAAGAGCGCATGCTTTCTCGATTTAGCACGACACGCGGGTGACATGGCTTGCACTGCGTTAGCAAAGAGAAGAAAATGATGCAGGATGTTTCCTTGTTTCGTGTGTGTGTGTGTTAATGCTTCTGCATATGGATTCCATTTATAAATGTCTTATATCTGTTTCATGTTTTCTCTGATTGTCTTTAACATGTCAAAGAAATTCAGCTTATTGTACATGTTGTTGCTGATGTAATGCTGCTACCATCCTGTTGACATGTGATGCTTTGGCTGCCCAGTCACACAGACCAAAATAACAAAACTTTCACATCCGATTTCAGCAGAAAGTATTGTACAAATATACAAATGAATTTGGCTTTTTATTTTGCACACTCAGGAGATCTCAAGTTCAAATCCTGAGGATCCCACAGCCATCCGGGAGCCAAGGGAGAAAAACTGGCTGTGCTCTCTGAGTGGGAGGGGCATACTCTCTCTCCCTTGTCAATTGTAGCAACACTAATCAATCGTGGGCATCTATGGTGTCAAGTATGTGGAAGAGGGTAGATAGCACTTTCCTCTGAGTGTGTTACTCCGCCCTGTGGATGTGTTAACCTTCGCCCTCTCTGGTTGTTACGGGAGAGCTCTTTGGGGTTGGGGGGTTGGGAAGCACACTTAACATGAACGGAAACTCGCAAATCTGGCTAATAATGTCCTTTACTGTTGATACCTCGCTGAATTTAATAAAACATACTACACAGCAACGAAAGCAAAAAAAAAAAAAGCCTGGGGACACGTAGAAGGTCTACCCTACATTTCTTATGTCTCTCCATCTTTTTATTTGTGATTTGTCTATGTGATGTGACGTAGCACTCTTTTTATTTACAGTTAAAGATATAGTCTTATTAAATAACTTTTTAAATCAGAGAATTTGAGAAGGATCTACCTCTTCAATATGATAAAGAACTTTCTAGCATTGTCACTAAAACTCCAAATGACTATGGATAAAATCAGAGGGGTGGGGCTTAACGACTATAAATAAAGGGGAGCCAAAGGGGGCGTGGCTTAGCTAAGGGTCAGATAAGCGATTAATTGTATAAATGAATGCAGGCGCTCTGTCAATCATTCAGTGCATCAGCCAGTCATTTATGGTTAAAGTTAGAGAAAGTACTTCGGCCAATCAGAAGCGTTCAGGACGTGACATCTTTAAACTGCATTCTTGTTCTCTTGGATCACTTTAACAGAACAGATCGTGTATCTCAATTCACACGCGAGTGTGTTAATCTGCTAACTGCTGAAAATTTTGCAGAGATCAATAAATAATCAATTAGTTGATGCAAAAATTGATTGACAGGCACCACTGTTTGTTCCCGCCCACTTTAGTGTATGAGCAAATAAAGGAAAAATGACGATTTGGTTTAAACTTACAGCCAAGTCCAAAAGTCTCACAAAAAATAATAAAAATAATAACTTGGTAACTAATGATAAAACCATTCTTGGTGCTGCATTTAGACTTTCAGAGCG
The DNA here is from genome assembly GCF_027579695.1 of Neoarius graeffei. Taxonomy (NCBI): domain Eukaryota; kingdom Metazoa; phylum Chordata; class Actinopteri; order Siluriformes; family Ariidae; genus Neoarius; species Neoarius graeffei. The sequence continues at coordinate 91,366,529 of NC_083578.1, forward strand.
CAGATTTATGAACGATTGATTAAATACGTCGAAGTAAACATTCGGACACGTTTTGGACTGTGTTGTACTGGGTGTGTTTTTGTCTTTGTTCCAAAAGCACTAATGTCTTGTTTTCAAACCAATCGCTCGTTGATTAAACGGACCAAACAAGAGTTCAAGTGCCAGTAAGTAAACTCAGTCTGCTAATTCTGTTGATTCTGATTCTCAAACCTTTCACCTCACTGTCACTTTCAAATCTTAAACATTATTGCTTTAACATTTATTTCTTTTCTGGCCAATTTAATGCTTACATTACTATTCCATTGTAAATACACACTTGTATATTGCCTTGTTGTTGTTGTTGTTGTTGTTTTTAAATTTCTATTTCATTTCCATCCTGATGATTTTAGCCTGCTGGGTTTTCCAGCTTCAGATCACATGACCCTTTCTACAATGTGTCCTGAAATTACTCTGAGAGAGCCACAACAGAATTGGGTTGAAATCTTAGTGGTCACTTTTAGAAAGGGTTTTATATGTAGCTCATGTAGTGTAAAAAAAGAACACCATTAGCGCCACTGTCATTCTGAACTTTAAGCACATAGGAAGAGAAAATAGAGTGAGAAGCATGCAATCTTTATAATTAGAGAGGTTTGGAGTCTAGGATTGTTAGTTCTTTATGCTGACTGTCGTTTCCTGTCTGTTTTTCCTCTCGCAGGCGGAGGAGACGGCCGTATCTGTACAGGAAGCGCGTGCTGATCCACCGCGGCCGTACGGCTTTCTCTCTGGAGGAGTCAGACAGTTTCAGCGACGCTCCTCCACTCAATCCCTCTCGCTCTTTCATGTCCAGGAGAGAAAGACGCCGGCGTCTGACCATGTCCGTGTGGGAGCAGAGGACCAGCCAGCTCCGGCGCCATCGCCAAACATCCAGTCGAGAAATCCTCTACGGCTCGTCCGTGTGCCACCATCGGAAACTCGCACACTCTGCCGAGATCCCACACTCGCCAGAGATCAGTTCCACTCTCGACCCGCTGGAGTCTCTGGAGCCATCCATGGACGAGCAGAACATCTCCATCCCGTTGCCAGATCCTCCTGAATCCAAAAACTCAAATGCCAAAGATCTGTACGGAAACACCGCACACACGCACTCAGAGCTCAGCGCCACTCTGGAGCTTCTGGATCCTCTAGACCCGGCGAAAAAAGAGCACAACATCGATAACGCCCAGTTACCCGGAAACGCCTCGGAGGAATTTCAGGATAAAAACCACTTGAGCGTCCGGAGGCCGAATGGCGAGCGGAGACACCGAGGGACGCGTAAATACAGCAAATACAGTAAACACAGCAAACACAGAAACTCAGAAACGCACCATCAATGGCATGACGAGCCGAACGCTGACGAGCGCAGCCACTCCACCAGCCCAGAACAGAGGACAAGAAACGAAGGTGAGGAAGAGGAGGAGAAGAAGAGCAGCAGCGATGGAGGAGTCTGTCAGGATGACAGGACTGCTGAGGACAGGTAAGGAGGTCACACGTCTTTGTGGTTTCTTGGTGACAAGCTGTGTTTGTTGTTGTTGTTTTTGTCTTAACTTGAAGAGATAAAAATAGAGGATGATGAAGGAACGATGCTCCAATGTAAACGATATGAGTTTTATATTTCTGCTGTACGAGTTCATGTGAATAGAAAATTAATCAACACCTTCTGACCAATCAGAGTCCAGAACTCAACAGTCTAGTGCTGTAAATTATTATATGTAACTTTACAGTGTTATATTAAACTTCCAAATATTTTCACTCATAATTTAACCGTAAACAAATTCCAGATTTATTTTCATGAACAAAACCCAATGATGTAAATTTACGCTTATTATGTTAAAGCTGTACTGCCTCACAGATTTTTCAAGTGTAGGTCATAAAAAGAATTTTCCCGACACACAATTATGTTTGTTTAGTGACCGAAAGCTACTGAATTCAAATCACAAACTTCACTTCGAATCACAGCGAGCACCTCGGTGTGATCAGCTGTTCGTTTAGCGACAGAATGATGGAACTGTCAGTGCACGCTCAAAGGGAAACCTGTAGATGGCAGTAATGCAACACTGTGGATGCCAGCTGCCGTAAAACCCAAAAGAAGAAGAAGAAGGTAAACCTGCGCATGCGCACACGGACTTCCTCTGTCTGCTCGACTGCGCCAAGCGAGCGATTTCATGCACATTATTTGCTTTAATCCCCTCAAATTAAATAACTTCCCAGCCACAGAATGGCCTGATATTTTGTGAGATATTACAGAAATAAACAGATATCACAATCACCACATTTCAGACGGAACTAAATTTCACCGATTTTATGAAATCGAAAGGCCGTCTCGCTTTAAATCATGATAAATAATATTTTGACTGTTTATTGGCAGCATGTAGTTTTTTTTCTCTGAACTTATTCAATGTTAATTACTGGTATAATAACACTGATCACAGTGGATAATCAACACTTGCTGAGAATATTTGCTTCCTGTTTTAAATAAATGAATATATAAATATACGTAAATTATGATTTGAAGATTTGGATGTCAGGAACAGAACGCGGAAGGCGTGTCTGTGAGTCCGTATGTGGAAATGACAGCAACTTGAATCATGTTATGTGTGGCTTGAAAAGCCTTAGATGTTGATATGGGCGTGTCTTTGACTCCATCTATGGAAGTCTTCAAATATGTGCATGTATTTACAGATATGTTTTGCAGGTTAGCTAACATACACTGTTCATAAATGTGTTCACGGTCTTGTGCTAGCTTGCTATTGGCTAACCGGACGGTATATACCGTAAGACTTGCTTAAATGAAATATAATGATTTAAGTGTTAATATTAATATTTTATGTATTTTTTTCAGAAGCAGTTCAGTCTGATGCCTTGTGGCTATTAATTTAATTCGAGTTTAATTTCAGCTTGCTTGCAGCATATGATTGAGATTTTTTTGTTTTTCAACAGGGTTTAGCAGCAATCTGTGTGTGTGTGTGTGTGTGTGTGTGTGTGTGTGTGTGTGTGTGTGTGTGTGTGTGTGTGTGAAATAGTGTGCTGTGAGTTTGGCAATCAGACAGTTATGAAATCGAGCCAGACTGTGTGTTCATTTCTACTCTATCAGTGTCGTGATACTTGATACAACACCACTGTGATTAAAAAACAAATAAAACATAGATGATTAAAAAAACCCTGCCAAGGAGGATGGAAGCTCTGCATCGCAGTGTATTTATCATGAGGATCATGTAAAATATCCTAATTATGACTTGCCGAACGCCAGACGTGTGCATGCTAACAGATCCCACGCTGTCCTGCAGAGATCTGGCCACAGACCCGGAGCCGGCCACGCTCCAAATCACCGACAGCACGATGCTGGAGTCTGTAGTAACCGGGAAGGCGGCTACTGAGGGAGAAAACAACAACAACCAAGACAAAACGTCTCTCAACACCAATGTAGTGATTGAAGACATGGACACCACGCCTGGCCTGGAGCTCTCCACCATTACAAGTACGAGAAAACAATCAAAAACATTTTATATTTGTTTACATTTATATATTGTGATGTTTTTGATTTACAGTAACACAGATGACCTTTAACTCTGGTGGGGTTAAAGGTCACCCAGGGGGCGGTATGGTGGAATGGCTCCTTGGAGTTACTCAGAACTGCTAAGCTTGTACTTTTCAAGTATTTTGTAAGTTTTGGTTTCTAAAACACTGAGGATCAGTAACGATCAATCAGAGGTGTTTGTTTGTTTTTGTTTTTTTAAGTTAAAGTGTTAGAAAAGGTAATCTAGCGTTAAAGGTCCCATGGCATGAAATTTTCACTTTCTGAGGTTTTTTAACGTTAAAATGAGTTCCTCTGACCTTCTTAAGTCACCCCAGTGGCTAGAAATTTCATAATGTGTAAACCAAACTATGCCCACCCTTTGTCAACATTTGAGAATGGCGCGTCAAAATGGCGCGTTGATAGGCTCTTCCCTTTACTACGTCAGCAAGGGAGATGATTCCCACCCACTGTATGGATTGCCCGCCCAGCTCAAAAGTTGCCACCAAACATGGAAGTTGCGCTGTACATGGATGTGACAACACAGAAAGGAGTTTGTTTTTACTGCCGACGGGAGAGCCCCTGAAGACGCAGAGGCTTAATTTTATTTACTCCAATAATACGCCGTCGAGTCTACCTAAGACGGTGTATGTTTGTCGGAAGCATTTTCCTGATGAATGTTTCCACAACTTGGGACAGTACAGGGCAGGTTTTGCACATCAACTGTCACTGAAGCCTGGGTCCGTACCAAGCATCCCTGCCGCATCAGCCACAAACACCGAACAAGTAAGTGTATAACTGTTAAGTCGTTTTGCCGTGTTTTAAAATCGGTGCGTTAGCCTTGCAATGGCTACATTAGCTGTGCAGCTAACCGCTTCCTGCAGTTAGCCAGGTACTCTGCGCTACAAAACCAAAAAGCATGCAGCATGCTCTGTTATAATAGCCAATCAAAACAGTTTTTACAAAGACACCCACATTCTTTTTTTAAGTCACTCGTTCATTTTATTTGTTTGTTTGTTCAGTAAAAACCCAAACATTTGTTGAATTTATTTTATTTCCTCGCGTCGCACCTTAATGACGTCAGCGCGCGGTATTTTTCCCTTCGTGGTTTGTTCCTTCTCTCTTGCCATAGTAAGACACCCACATCCGCTTGTTCTGACCCACTGGAGGGAGCGTCACAGTGCTGTTAGCCAATCAGAGGTAACACGTTTACATGTCATGAATATTAATGATAAGAGCTGAAATCCTGTCGTTCTCCTGCCACCCGCTCCTCCACCAAACTAGAACAGCCTGAAACAGGAGAACCACAACATTTTTTTCACCAAAACCGGCTCACAGGGCATTCATTCATACTAGAGTCCACCGCACAATTAATGAAAAAACGATGCCATGGGACCTTTAAGGGTTAAGGGTCACTCAGGGTTTATGAGAGTAATGTTTACTTAGGATTAGTGAGAGTGGTTTAAAAGAAACGGGTTACTCAGGGTTAATGAGTATAGTAAAGGTTACTCAGTGTTTTCAGCTCAGGGTTAATTAGTGTAAGGAACGTTAAACATTATTAAGGCCATGATGCTACTCCGGTTAATAAGAGTAAAATTCATAAGAGTAAAATTCACTCAGGATTCATAATGGTAAAGGCTACTCCAGGCTAGTAATGGTGAAAAGTTACTACAGGTTTTTGCTAATTTTACTAACTCAGATTTAGAGGTCGACCGATATGGGTTTTTCTAAAGCCGATGCTGATACCGATATTTAGAGGTCAGAGTCAGCCGATGGCCGATATGAGCTGCCGATTTTTTTGGGCCATTATGCTATCGTATTGTCCTTAATTGGCATGCTAAAATATCATACTAGTAAGAGGACGCACAACACTTATAAACTTAACACGATTTATTGAAAATTTCAGAATTAACAAATTAATGACTTAAACGTATTAAAATGAATAATCAATAGACTAACAGAGTGCAAGAAGACTTCCATGATGTGACAACTTCAGATAGTTACTTCAAAACGGCAAAATACATGTTCAAGTTATACAGTTTCACTGTGGAACTTCCATGCCTTGAACTTTCACACGTTTCCGTTTCAACAATATAAAACTCCGTCTCCCAGCATGCTGTGCAGGAAACCCGAAATAGGAACTGCAGAGATCTAGCATCGGTCTCTGGTTCACAATCAAATCAAACATGTATACATCGCGAAAACGAATGGACATGGGATGGCAATGTTATAATACGTTCACAGGTTAGTTTTGTGTCCTCTTTTTGTTAACTTTTCACTTAGGTTGTCCGTTACTACAGTTTAGATCGGAACATAGCGGTCACCAGCGTTAAGGGGGCTTACATAGTCGACGCATTCCCGACGCACTCGCGACCACAAGGCTACGCATCAAAACGTTTCGTTTCGAGAGGAATTCTACAACTCCGATGCAGTTGAAATGCTATTCGTTTTTCCTTTTGCTAAATGAAGCAACACATCACAGATTACAACTATCATGAGAGCAAATACGACTTTAGGACATTGATATGTAAGAATTGAAGCCTTACCTGTAGGCTATCTCTGCTGACTCCTGAAACGTTTGTTGGCTTGGGTCTTTTGCATGCCGCGTTCTACGTAGCTGTCGTGCCTGACTTTAAATCGGCGCGACCAAATAAGAAAATCGGCCGATGCCGATTCATTAAAAAATGGCAAAAATCAGCCGATTAAATCGGCCGGCCGATAGATCGGTCGACCTCTACTCAGATTAACTTTTAATCCTTACTAATCCCTGAGTAACCTTTACCTAGTGAGTAAAGACTCAGAGTCGGCCTGAGTAAAGGTAAAGGTTACTCCGAGTGGGCAGCACGGTGGTGTAGTGGTTAGCACTGTTGCCTCACAGCAAAAAGATTCTGGGTTCAAGCCCAGTGGCTGATGAGGGCCTTTCTGTGTGGAGTTTGCATGTTCTCCCTGTGGGTTTCCTCCAGGTGCTCCGGTTTCCCCCACAGTCTAAACACATGCAGTTAGATTAACGTGGGGTGCCATTGAGCGAGGTACCAAACCCCCAACTGCTCCCTGGGCACAAAATAATTGAAAACAGGAAACACTATAGGACTATTAATTATACAATCAATGTATGTGTGCAACTGGGATAACTGAAAAATACCATTCATTTGGCCCTAGGAAACACCACAGGACTATTTATATGATGCACGTATGTGTGTGATTGGGATAACCAGATTTCAGACCTCCAGATGGAAGAAGAGAACCCAATGTAATTATTATACATTGTGGGGGGTATACCGATTTTACCTCTGTCCGTCTGTCCACCTGGCCGTATTTCCGTCCATCCGAAACACTCTTTTTCTCAGCAACCACAAATCATAGCCACTTGGTACCAAACTCCAGCTTGGGGTACGATACCATGTTTACTGTTTTCAGGTTTGTCACACACCAACTTCCTGTTTACTGACTGAATGTATTTACGAAACATATTGGGTGGATTTTAACGCTATTCCAAGAAGCAAAATGTTATTTCAAAATGACAGTTTACCAGGATGCTATTTGAAATCCCTGGGGAGAGACACTGCTCTTTACTTGTTTCAGGGTTAATTATTTGTTGAAGTCAACATTCATAATAAGTGTCCTATTCCTTCGATCGCTTGCATTCTGATATAAGCAAGAGTGGGGGATACGTCAGGGAGCAGTAGCTCACAGTTGATCTTCCATCCATCCATCCATTCATCCATCCATCCATCCATCCATCCATCCATCATCTGTAGCCACTTTATCCTGTTCTACAGGGTCGCAGGCGAGCTGGATCCTATCCCAGCTGACTACAGGTGAAAGGCGGGGTTCACCCTGGACAAGTCGCCAGGTCATCACAGGGCTGACACATAGACACAGACAACCATTCACACTCACATTCACACCTACGCTCAATTTAGAGTCACCAGTTAACCTAACCTGCATGTCTTTGGACTGTGGGGGAAACCGGAGCACCCGGAGGAAACCCACGCGGACACGGGGAGAACATGCAAACTCCACACAGAAAGGCCCTCGCCGGCCACGGGGCTCGAACCCAGACCTTCTTGCTGTGAGGCGACAGTGCTAACCACTACACCACCGTGCCGCCCCACAGTTGATCTTGTTACATTAAAAAAAAAGAAAACCCTTGTCTTGCCTTCCGTGTGGAGATCCTGGACGAGCCCCCAAAAAACTGATAGGTTTTGCTCTGTCTGTACTGGCGGAGGTTGAATTGACAATTATATGATGTATGAATGTAGACCTCTGCTGCGTAAGAGATTCTACTGCACAGATATTCAGGAGCAAACAGATACAGCTGTTCAGAGATGTTCCTCAGTTTATTGTAGGACAAACATGAATATAAAATGCACTCTTGAATGTGCATATAGTGATGTGATTGGATGATGATGATGATGTGATTGATGAAGTTATCTATGTATGACAGGGTAACGTAAACGGGTGATGCAGCATTACATCACTGCTTTAGACTACACTACTGTATGAAAGAAGAGAGACATTGTGTACCATTACATCATGGTACATCAGGGCAGCATGGTGGGGCTAGCAGTCGCTTCACAGTAAGAAGGTTCTGGGTTCAAGCCCAGCGGCTGACGGGGGCCTTTCTGTATGGAGTTTGCAGGTTCTCCCCGTGGGTTTCCTCCGGGTGCTCCAGTTTCCCCCACAGTCCAAAGACATGCGATTAGTTTAACATGGGGCAGCCTTGGGCTGAAGTGCCCTTGAGCGAGGCACTAAACCCCCAACTGCTCCCCGGGGGCTGTAGCATAGCTGCTCACTGCATGTGTTCACTACTTCAGATGGGTTAAATGCAGAGAGGAATTTCACTGTGCTTGAGTGTGCATGTGATAAGTAAAGGCTTCTTCTTCATCATCCATCCTGTGAAAAGAAGAAAGACTTTACTGGCCATTAAGTAGAGAGCAGAATATGTGAGCAAAGATAAATCCCAAGGGTTTAACAAACTGAAACAAGGAGCAATCAGAACCGCCTGTACCAGTTTCAAACACACCAAACAGATATGTCTGTCAGTAGCCCTCAGTAACCTGTGCTATCCCCAAGGAACCTTTACCTTTACTAACCCTGAGGAACCTTTACTATGCTTGAGTAACCTTTCACCTTTACTGACCTTACTGAATAAGGGTAAAATGTTACCCAGGGATAGTGAGGGTAAAAGGTAACCTCAGGTTAGTACTGGGAGAACGTCACTCTACGTTTTTGCTAAACTTGATATTTTATATATATTTTATAGCAAGTAATACACTTTTATGTCTGCTGTGAGTTTCCTGAGGTTTAGGAGGCCTTTCAAGGAATAAAATGGAATATCATGGGAGCTGATTGTGAGATTCTTTTGTGCTGCAGCAAACAGTAAAGACCTGGAGCCTTCAAAATCTGAGAAGGAAGATGAGGAAGCAGTGAATCGTTCGAGAACTCCCCCAGACAGCATGTTCATCTTCAAACCCCACAATCCGTAAGACCTCAGAACATTTATAACCAATTTTAGTATTGAACAGTTAATTCAGAAACCGTTTAACCTCTCTCTCTCTCTCTCTCTCTCTCTCTCTGCATGTTGTTTTCTGTTGCTCAGGATCCGCAGGGCGTGTCATTATGTCGTTAATCTGCGTTATTTTGAAATGTGTATCCTGTTGGTCATCGCTGCGAGCAGTATCGCTCTGGCAGCTGAAGATCCAGTGGCTGCAAACTCAGACTGGAATAAAGTAAAGCTTTTATTATTTTATTTATAATTAAAGCTTGACGTATTGTACAGTCAGGTCAAAACATCTGAGTCCACTAACTACATCATGACAGTCGGTTCTTATTATTGAAGAATCCATCATTGAACATTCGGACGCACAGAAAAATACATTAATCATTCATTATGGCTTTGTGAGGGCAAATTATCCTCTGGATTAAATGAACCAGAGCAGCACAAAGACAGAATCATTGTTGGGGTTATATTTAGTGTGCTACTGTCGGCTATTCATTTCATTTCATTATTGCAGCAAGCGAAGTGAACGGAGATAACGTTAATGTCTGGAGATGATCGATGGTCTTTGTTCAGTGTGTCTGTAGGCTGTAACTCGTGTTTATGCTGCTTTATTTTATAATGTTGTTGCCTCCAACAGGTGCTGCGCTACTTTGATTACGTGTTCACTGGAGTTTTCACATTCGAAATGATCATTAAGGTGAGTGAGTTTCCTCTTGTGCTGTGTGGATTTTTATAAACTGCTTCTGTAGGTGAAAATATTAAAAGCACAAATGAAGTCGTGAGTTTTTGTTCAAATGTGTCCGATGTTTACCTTGAAATCTAAATAAATCTGAACCCTGACCAATCAGAATCCCTGAACTAGAGGAATAACTCAAATAATGTTTACCTTTCACAAACCCTTATTCACCGAGGATAACTGAGTAACCTTTAAAGCGAGACGGCCTTTCAATTTCATAAAATCAGTGAAATTTGGTTCTCTCTGAAATGTGGTGATTGTGATATCTGTTTATTTCTGTAATATCTCACAAAATATCAGGCCATTCTGTGGCTGGGAAGTTATTTAATTTGAGGGGATTAAAGCAAATAATGTGCATGAAATCGCTCGCTTGGCGCAGTCAAGCAGACAGAGGAAGTCCGTGTGCGCATGCGCAGGTTTACCTTCTTCTTCTTCTTTTGGGTTTTACAGCAGCTGGCATCCACAGTGTTGCATTACTGCCATCTACAGGTTTCCCTTTGAGCGTGCACTGACAGTTCCATCATTCTGTCGCTAAACGAACAGCTGATCACACCGAGGTGCTCGCTGAGCGCCCATATTTATTAGTTTGGTCCTGCGTTTCCTTTCCTTCGTATATAACATAACGTCTTTTCTTCTCGCTTTCTTTCCGTTACTGTAGTCGCTCTTTCACGTTTCATTCGCACACTCACGTCCTCCATTTTTCTCTCCTGTTTCAAATTTGTATCCCACAATGCCTTGCGTGAATGGGGAAAGCCCACCACGGGATGTATAACATAGTATCTTGAATTGAGTCATGGGGAAGCAGGAAAAAATAGCGGAGAATAAGGACATGTGGCTCTAAACTCATTAATTGTTAAAAAAAATTAATAATAATAATAATAATAAAACCTAATAAAATTGGAAGTCTGTGATTTGAATTCAGTAGCTTTTGGTCACGAAACAAAAATAATTTAGTGTCGGGGAAAATTCTTTTAATGACCTACACTTGAAAAATCTGAAAGGCCGTCTAGCTTTAATGTTTACTATCGGAACATGACATTTTCCTTTGCAGTTTTTATCTTCATTTATCACAATTCTTGTTTTTTAGCACTATTAATGCACATTCACCTGTACAAAGCACATTTATGGTTAGATCTATATTGTTTATCGTTACATTTCTATCTGTATATTGTATAGCCGGCTTGTTCTTGGAATTTTTTAAAATTATATTTTATGTTGTAGTGTGTCTTTTTTTCCTTTCCCATGTCTGATAACTTGCTACTGTAACAAAACAATTTCCCAGCTTGAGATCAATAAAGTAAATCTATCTATCTATCTATCTATCTATCTATCTATCTATCTATCTATCTATCTATCTATCTATCTATCTATCTATCTATCTACACACCTGTTGTCTGTGTAAATCTGTTGTGTGTCTGAGTAACTCTGAGCGCACTGCAGCAGTGTGAGGGTGATTGCAGCAGTATAATATAGACGTGTGTGTGTGTGTGTATGCGCACGCAGATGATTGAGCAGGGCCTGATCCTTCATGATGGCTCTTATTTCCGTGATCTGTGGAACATTCTGGATTTCATCGTGGTGGTTGGAGCGTTGGTGGCATTTGCTCTCACGTGAGTGTGTACTGCTATTACGCACACACACACACACACACACACACACACACATATAATTACCAATTACACTGTTTATTAACACACAGAAGATTAAATTATACATACGACAGCAGCGGCTTTGATGCTGCAGGACAACATTAACGACGGTGTGGCCTCGAGCAAAATGGAGTCGAGACACCAGTCCAGATCACATGTGTGTCATGCTACAGGCTCTGGTCTCGTGACTTTTTAGACTAACCGTGTAATGTGCAGTCTAGCAGCTTGATTTGAGCAGTTTTAGTCCAACATCCACACAAAAGACATGAAACTAGCCCCCCAAAAAACAGACACTGGAACAATGAAACACTTTTTTTTCTTCTTTGTGTGGTGAAACAAGGTCACTGTTGTGCCCACGCATTCCTGAGTCAAGGAAATGATCCACTCTGTAATCTCCTAATCTTTAGAATATATCTAAGAATATAAATTATTCTATGTCATAAGCACAATTATACTGCACATTGCCTTTTTTGTAGAATTTGCCTTTTTTATTGTATTTTATTTGAATTATTTGCTCTAAAACAAGGTCTTGGTGGCAGTGGAGGGATTTTACACCCCAATCTGGCAACCCAGTGATTAACTGCCCTGTCCACGGCTCCTCCCCTGAGCCCGGGGCAGTGTGAGTCCTGACCCAGTGGGCCTCCATTTACTTAGCGTTTGTTGCAGTTTCTGTTTTTGGCCACTAGGTGTAATAATGACTGTGTGGAGCGGAATGAAGCCGTGAGCACGCTGAGACACGATCACACAACAGCGAAACAGGCGAGAACTTCAACAGAACATCCGTCAAATAGTGACAGATTTTAAAATTCTTGGCGATGCAAAATATTTTTTTTACATTTTTAAACCACTTCATGGTTGTAAATTTTATTTTCACTGAGTTTTGTGAACAGACTCTGAAACAAAAACAAAAGTTCCTTGTTTGTGAATCGTTGAAGTTGGATAATGATTATAAATGTTATGCGTGTGTGTGTAACGTCTGAGTTTTTATGTGTACACTGTGTGTGTGTCCAACTCACACACTGCACACACTCAGAGCTCTGGTGTGTTTCCAGGTTGTTTATGTTTGTTTGTGTTTGTTTGTTGGTTGGTTCCTGTGGGATTGTGGCTCCTCCCCCTTCTTCTGCCAGGAATGTATTGGGGTAAAAACACACTTCCTACATCTCTGTGTGTGTGTGTGTGTGTGTGTGTGTGTTTCACAATTTTCATATTTTTGAGGTTTACAAATCCAGAGTGTGTAATGGTGTGTGTGTGTGTGTGTGTGTGTTGTATCCTGCAGGAATAATAAAGGTAGAGACATTAAAACTATTAAGTCTCTGCGAGTGCTGCGAGTTCTCCGGCCTCTGAAGACCATTAAGCGACTTCCTAAACTAAAGGTGAGTTTAAAAAGGGGGCAGGGCCTGTGGGGAACAGGGTGGGCACTGCAGAAAAAGGGGTGGAGTTTATTAGGATCAGGTGGATGGCAGGTAGATTGCAGAGTGTGTATGCCATGAGGACAAGTGGGCGGAGTTAACACAGGGAAGGGGATGGACTGGTGATATCACATGCAGAAAAAAAATAATAGAGAGTCATAATAAAATTAAGAAATTAAACTGACATTTTAAAATCCATATGTAAACAAAGTCAGTCAAACAAGCACATTTTTAACAATAGGGTGGTTGACATATTTGGCCAAAAAAGAGTTTATTTTTAAATCTCAAATTTAAGTCATGGAATTAATTGGATTATATTCTACCAACTCTTATATTTCCATATATATATATATATATGTATATGTATGTGTGTGTGTGTGTGTGTGTGTGTGTGGTCTTGCAAATTTTGTCCTGAAATTTACATTTATTCACTAGTTTACGGACTTGGTGATTAAAATTGTCATATGGTGTGACATGAACGTTATTGTGCATTAAATTAAAAAAGGGCATGATGTGATATTGTAAGTCAATTTATCCTGATTCTTTGTCATTACTATATAAAAGTATATCATTTCTTATGTGCAAATATGTTACATTTTGATTGTTTTACTTTATCAACACTCATAGAAGGACAATTACTTGTAATCTTTCAATATACTTCAAATTAATTTGGGTATACCCTGTTATAAAAGTACCAAGATGCTTGTAACCTTTGCTGGCACTATTCCCCATCTGTCACACTGATGAATTTATGATTAATAACCAAAAAGCCTTTTTTTTTTTTTTCAAAATTCTGAATGTCACCCCAAATGACATGATGTCACGCCATATGCATTTACTTTGCATTCAAGAGTGATTGAGTGAGTCTGCATGCATGTCTGAGTGAGTGAGTGAATCTGCATGAGTGTGTGTGTGTGTGTGTGTGTGTGTGTGTGTGTGTGTGTGTGTGTGTGTGTGTGTGAGTGTGTGCGTGTGTGTGCCTACTCGTGCAAGCGTGTGTATGTTTATCTGTAGAGCTTTCTTTGAGCCGAGTTTTTCCAAGTATAATGTGCTTTTCAATTTGGTCTCAACATAACTGCACATTGTACAACTGGCTAGGCTATTTGGTGCAGCCCCCTGCATCACTATCAACAAGTTGCTCGTCTCTTCCTCAGGACCTCCTCTCTCCTTACAGAATCTGCATTTAATCTCTCCCTGTATTTCCTTGTTCTTTCTTTACTCGCCATCTCTCGCCATCTACTGAAATCTGCCTCAAACTGAAAATAAATAAATAAATAAATAAATAAAGGGAAACATTTAAGTGGCAAAATACTGTAGTTTAACAGGCATTCAGCTTCAAAATGGGATCTTATGGAAGTAGAGATTCACCAAATTGAGTTGGTGTATAAATATTAAATTTGTGAATAATATAGTAGCAAAATGTGTTAAAAGGACAAAATATTCAATAAACTTAACTATTAGTTATAAAATATGTATCTAAGAGCATTATTTATGTATTTAAATGCAGTTCATATCATATAGTGTGACAAGAAAACCCTGTCACACCATATGAGGTTTCATGTACTTAGCATGATATTACGCAATGCGCCTTTATGCTAACATGCTAAAACCATGCTAACTACAATATGACAATATAGTTTTAAAGATAATATTGACTGAAAAGTAATTTCATTTTGGCATTTTTGTGTAAAATGAGTCACACCAAAAGACAGTGCAAAAGGGAACTGAAACAGGAGTGCCGGATATACTTGATTTTTTGAAAACATGAAGAGAGATAACTCACCTTCTAACTTTCAGTGTCCTTCTGAGGTGTTCTTCCTCCTGAAAGAAGAAGAACCCCCACTCCCCAAAGGTCTCCAAACAATTGCCCGTTTAAAAAAAGGAATATGGCGGCACACCATATGATATCCATTTTTGGGACGAAATGTTTTAGTTAAGGGTGGCTTCAGAATATTATGTCTGAACTTTTAGCCAAGTAGTCTCACAAGTAGACATCTGGGTTATCAATATATGATTGAATAAACAGAAAATTAATTCATTTTTTTGTTTTTATTCAAAATCATGCCATATGAGTTTTTTCTGGCTTGGTTTGAAAATTGTGAAAAAATGGAAACTTAATCACATGAATGCTCCGTATGTTCATATAAAACAGCACTTTCTGAACAATATCACCACAGTTTATTTTTCTATAATTTACTTATCTTTGACACATTGGACCAAAAAAAGGCCATGTCATGTCAACCACCCAATAGCAAATAAAACAAATAAATAACCCATAATTTGTAAATTATAAATAAATCAATTTCCATGTAAATAAATTTAAATAAAATACATAAATTAATCAGAATAAAGGATCAATACATTAAAGAATAAATCGTTGTTAAATAAAAATAATTTCTTTTTTAAAAAGGGAAATTAATCAAAATATGATAAATAAAGAAAAAATAAAGATTTGTAGATATAAACTATTTCATATTATGTATATATTTATTTATTTTATATTTATCATTAAATTATATGCATACACACATTTGACATTTTTAAACTCTTTATTAAACACAAGGTCACAATGAGAGAGAAACAAAACATCAGGAAAAAGATAAGCAAATAAAAATTTAAACACTATATTGAAAAAGTAATATAAATAAATAAATAAATCAGTAAAAGGCTACAAATAAACACAAACCTTTTAAAAAAATGAATAATATAAATTTCTGAGATGAAAACAGAAAAATGTTTGTTAATATATTTATTGTTAATATAGTTTTTAATTTTGTACCACTGAAGTGCGTGCGTGTGTGTGTGTGTGTGTGTGTCTGTCCCCAGGCCGTGTTTGACTGCGTGGTCACGTCTCTGAAGAACGTCTTTAACATCCTCATCGTCTATAAACTCTTCATGTTCATCTTCGCCGTCATCGCCGTGCAGCTGTTCAAGGGAAAGTTCTTCTACTGCACCGACGGCTCCAAGGACACGGAGAAAGACTGTCAGTACGTGTAACAAAACAAACACGGAAAACACATGACTTTCACACGGAACTATGCTAACATCATGCTTTAGCTTTTTATCCTTATTGAAATGTCCTACTGAAACCCTGTGTGTGTGTTAGGGGTTACTACATCGACTACAACAAAGACAAGAAGGAGGTGAAGAAGCGCGAGTGGAAGAGACACGAGTTTCACTACGATAACGTGATCTGGGCGTTACTCACACTCTTCACCGTCTCTACAGGAGAAGGCTGGCCTCAGTAAGAGAGTGTGTGTGTGTGTCATAATAATTGTAGCCTTTAAAACATATTAATAAGTGTTTTCACTGTTTCACCACTCCGTCATGACCCCATAATGAACTCTGGAACGCTTCCTGATTTCCTGATATAGCAACTGTAACCAAGGAGGGCGGGGCTTTTTAAAAAAACATGATTATTTATTTATAATTTTTTTTATTAATGAACTTGATGAAATTTGGCACATTGTTAGAGGAAACTCCAAATTATCCAGGAGTCAAAATCAGGTTCAAACTCAACACTCTGTGTCATGACCACAGTCTTTACAGGAACGCCGATTTTTGTGAAATTCAGTCCACAGGGGGCGCCACAACACACATTTTAATTTCAATTTGCTCACATCTCCTAAAGTTCCACTTGGCATGCGCAACAAAATGGCTGCCTCCGGCCAATCATAGTTAAATATAGTTCAATAATTTCAAACAAATGATCCATACAGTGTCGCTATAATAAGATACAAAACATTTTCCTCTGTTTCTATGGCATGAGTCGGGTTCGTCTTCAAAATTCTTTTTGCCTTTAAAACATTATGTAACACTTCCAAAATTCAAATTGTCTCCTTCTGCCTGAAGAACTGGTGGAATTATTCAAACATTGGCCACTTGGGGCACTTCCTGTAGATGTTTGGACCCTGATGATTGCTGCTTGTAGCTTTATTATTATTATTATTATTATTATTTGTAGTAGTACGTAGGTTTACAATACATTATTCTTTATAATAAAAAAACTACAAAAAACTATACGAAAATTAATTCTTCTAAACTAATAAATATAATAAAAATCAATTCTAACAAAAAAAACCACCTGAATCTGTTGATATATAATCTTTTCATTTCCAAAACTTTTTCAAATCCAATTCCCATCTGTTCCATTTGTTACTGTATCAGATTAAATTCATTCTTTTTTCCTCCAATATCTGATCTACCGTTTTTTGCTGATGTCAGCCCGAGTCTGATCCCAGATATTGGACCGGTACTGTCTCTAATTTCAACCCGATCCTCTTATAGTTTATGATAAACAATACCACATTAACACACTGGTGTGTGTGTGTGTGTGTGTGTGTGTGTGTGTGTGTGTGCACGCATCACACAGAGTTCTCCAGCACTCGGTGGATGTGACAGATGAGGATCAGGGTCCGAGTCGAGGGAACCGGATGGAGATGTCCATCTTCTACGTCATTTATTTTGTGGTTTTCCCATTTTTCTTTGTGAACATCTTCGTCGCTCTGATCATCATCACCTTCCAGGAGCAAGGAGACAAGATGATGGAGGAGTGCAGCCTCGAGAAGAACGAGGTGAAACACACACACACACACACACACACACACACACACACACACACACACAGCCTAACATTGCATATCATTCTTCAATAAGTTAAGGACTGTGTTATCAGATTGTTCTAAAAATAGGACGATGTTCAGACCTGGGGATTTTAATTGCACAGTTGATGATACACGAGACAGGAACCATGATGAGCCCCAGCCAAGGTCTACTAATATTCTAAAAGCCTTGTTTGCCTACGAGGATTTAGTAGATGTGTGGAGCGAGCTGTTCTCTAGAGAGAAACAGTACACTTGTGTGAGGAGGAGATCAACCTTACTTTCAGGATCAAGGCTAAAATATACAACAAGTACATCAGGAGAATTGACAGAACAGATGCAGAATGTCGAACACGAGATTTTGGACCTGACCTCAGCAAGGGAGAGGAAATGGATACAGCTGTGATCTTAGAGAGGAAGAAGATGCAGTTCAGGAACCTTTGGGAGAAAAGAGGACATGGTGCCGTGATCCGAGCCCGTTTCACACACCTTAATGTTATGGATCTAATAATAATAATAATAATATATTTAAGCATTACACACAGTCTCAATGCTCTACAATGAATAAAAGCTATAAACAATTTACATAATACAAATCCTGTCAATACATTCAATAAAAAACTATAAAATAAATTTAATCTAAATATACGCTCCAGAGCACGTTTCTATACATATAAGCGCTCAGGAAAAGAAATGCCTTTAATGACGATTTAAAAGTTACAGATGAATCTGAGTTCCTAATAGAAAGCGGCAGAGAGTTCCAAAGTTTTGGTCCATATACTGAAAATGCTCTTTCTCCATATGTTTTAGTGCTAGCTTTAGGTATTGATAACAGGTTGAGGCTAGCTGACCTCAACGAGCGAGAAGGTCTGTAATTATTTAGGAGCTCACATAAATAGTCAGGGGCTTGATTGTGAGTTGCCTTGTACACTAAGCAAAGTACCTTAAAGTCTATTCTAGATCTAATCGGGAGCCAATGCAGCTGACGGAGAATAGGTGTTATGCTATTAGATTAGATTAGATTAGATTAGATTAGATAAAACTTTATTGATCCCTTTGGGAGGGTTCCCTCAGGGAAATTAAGATTACTCTTTTTCACTCCTTTAACTAGTGTAAGGTCCTACTAAAATAGTAGCCTCGTGTTTCATTGGTATTTACAAATGTAAGATGATAATATAGTTTATTACAGGGGTTTTCAAAGTGTGGGAGAGTCCGCCCCCCCCCCCCCCGAGAGCAAATAAACAACAGCCCCCCCCCCCCCCCCTTACAATTTTTGTTGTTGTTATACTTAATGTTCCATTCGTATTTTAAAAAATGGTTGTTGTACACATTTTTATTTTTTTCTTTTACACATTTTAAACATCTGTGCTTTTTTTTTAAAACATCTTGTTTTACACATTTTAAACATCTCATAGCATCGTTAGCTAGCATCTCTTGGCAGACAACACACTGTGGCAGTGGAGCATCTTCAGATCCAGTCCATGAAAATCCAAACTTTAAATAATCGTGGTCATACTTCCTTCTTTTTTTTGCTTGGCCCAGACTCTGTCTCCTCACTCACTGTAGCTTTAGGTACTAAAAATCCATCCATTTTGTCTCTGGTAAAGGCTAGCTGAAGTTCACTAAATGTCCGCAATAGTAACTTATTCTGGTTTATTTTTCCTCATGTTGTGCCCCCCCACCGAAGAACTCTGGCGGCCCCTAGGGGAGGCGCGCCCCACACTTTGAAAAGCCCTGGTTTATTACATTTCATTATTGATGGTGACTGCAAGTACCACAATGCAATGTTTGTCATTTGGACATTATGTATGTTTCGCGCTAAAATGTTAATTGTGTAACCAATCCTGTGTAGGTTTGGAAGTGGTGGTGTGAATTGGGCCAATTAGAATTTGGGACAGGGGATGGAGAATCTGCAGCTACTGAATACGCAGATGCAAGAGGCCAGAATACGTTTTGGGGTACGAAATTCACGGATGTAGAATTGAGAGCTGGAGGAGTTAAGTTCGTAAAAAGAGGTTTATTTAACATTTTTGGAGACGGAGTACAGCTAATAGGTTACTGGCCCAAATGTTAAGTGTCTGTAGAGATGGGCTCCAGAGTGTTTGCTTTCATCTGTTGAGTTTAAAAGTGGGCTGCCGGACTAATCATTTTCGCAGTTTTTTTTCCTGTATTCGCGGATATATCGAGTGCTCTAGCATATGTTGTAACGGCAAGAAAAACATCGAGTTTGAACTTTCTTCATTGCAACAAGACTGCAGACTAAGTGAACACAATCTCCGCTAAAGCTAGCGAAGCCACGTTTGGAAGAACAGCTCGCTCATCAAAGGCTTATCATCTGGACTGCCTGCTGCTACAGGGAGCTAGCCTCCATTGCCATCATCTTACTCACCACGCATCCTGGACTGCCGAGTTCGTGAGTAGTTTGTTTGAAGCTCAACTGCCGATTCATCCACCAAGCATGGTAACAGCGTGAGTGTACTTTTATTCTTGTTTCAGTCGGATTTCATCTGCCATAGGAACTTGCATTGTGGATTACTTTTCCCCCCTCATGCGCACCAACGTTTAATGGGCCCCTACTTTTTTTTCCGCGCAAGCTTGCTATTGTAATTTCATAGAGACTTATTGAACTGACTATTATTGACTGTTTTGCATTCATCACTTAACTTTTTGTGAAGAGTATTTTTTTTTCTTTTCCATTAGTGGGATTAATAGCGCCACTCAGTGTACTGGTTGAATAGGGGTACTGTCAGGATTTGTGATACGTTTTAGTTCATTATACAGTTGTGTATGAAGGTGAGGGAAGTGAATTGAGGCTTCTTATTTTTTATTTCACATTTAGTCAACTATATATTCTTTACATTTATTTACATGCACACTTTTATTCTCACATTCTTACACTAGGGTAAAATAAATGTCATCTGTTCGTTAATTTATCTGAAGTTGAATTTCTAAACTAAAAAAGCATGGATTTGATAAACTGGTCTCCTAACGAAATTGACACAGTTTCTGGGTTCGGGTGAACCCACCTGTCCTGCCGGAATGTCTGTGGAGGACATTGGAGATATCTACCTATTTGGAACCATGATTACTGGACTTTTGCTGATTGGATTAGGCATTGCCCTGGTATATCGAGGAAATCAGACAACGGTGACAGCTGTTCAAAGCCCCACAAAGCTGCCCGATATGATTGAGCAGTGGGCAAAGCTGTCGGCACTCAGACTGTGGCAGAACTTGAATCACAACATGGTTGTCATCTCGGAGACGCTTTCGGCTTTGCAAGGAATAAGTATTTCGGAGACCAAATGGAATTGAATTGGACAGAAATGGACAGATATGGACGAAATTGACAGATATGGACGAGTGGTGTGGACGTGTAAAGACTGCGTCTGTTCGAAAGACCAAACAATCTCTATCTTATCGACATTCGGCTCCCTGAACAGCACCGGCCTCGATCAAGGCCGTTGCTGGGGCAACATTTCCCCCAGAAGGTCACTGCTGGGAGACACTCTCGCATTCTTTGCATTCCTTCCCCAATTTTCTGCGGTCACCGTTTTTCACCCCCAGTGTGACAAGCGGGTGCATGACCAGCGCCGCTTGCATGGCTGCAGGAGCAGATGGCTGCTTGCTTGTGCTGGGTTACCTCTACCTCCTCCCCTCCCCTCCCCTCCTACCCCCTTCCCCCTTCCCCCCCACCCCGATTGCCCCCTCCTTCCCCCCTTCCCCCCCTCAAGTCCCATGTTTTAAAGTGTACTTGTGTTATTGTGTGCTTGTGCGGAGGTTTTTAAATGCTCCCACACTGTACTCCTGATAGGAGCATAGTGGGGGGGTGTTCTTTTTTTCCTCATCTTTCCTCATGTTACTACTGTGTTTCTTTTTCTTTTATCCCTGTCTTCCTGTCCTGTTCCCCCTCTGTAAGGACAAGTTGATTTTCAATTTCACTGGTAACAGTGACAATAAAGGGTTCATTCATTCATTCATTCATTCATTCATTCATTCAAGTGTGGCATTGCTTTATTGTAGTGTAGTTGACACTTTCTGGTAAAGTATTTCTCCATTGGAGGCACCGTGCTAGTTATTGACTAATCTCATACAGTACTTACCAATTCTAATTTTGATACTATATCTGTTAACTTTAATGGTAGACAGGAAATCCAGTCAATTCACCATCACCAACTGGAAACTCAGGATCCTGTTTGTTTGAATGAGTGTGACCTCAGTGTAGATTAAAACACTTGGGGGGAAAAAGGGGTTACACTAGCCTAGCAGCAGTGTTCTGGACTCACTGGAGCTTAGATATCTCTATATCAGGAAGTCCTACGAGTAGACTATTGCAAGAATCTAACTTTGATGTTATAAAAGCATGGACAAGCTTTTCACAAGTCTCTTGGTCGAGATACTTTCGTATTCGGCCAATGTTCCTGATGGAGAGGAAAGCAGACTTGCAGATGTTGTTGAGATGTTTAGTCATCAAGAGGTTTGAGTCAAAAGTCACACCAAGATCACGTGCATCCGATTTGGGTAAGATGTTAAACCCATCGATACTGATACCGGGAACATTAGCAGGGCTTGAGAAACGTGAAGAGAGATGGATGACTTCAGTCTTATCCGGATTGCAGGCCAGGCTGTTTGACATACACCAGACGAGAATATCCTTTATACATAGTTCAAGATTGGACAGGATGACAGGGCAATCTTCATATGAGTCAATTGTGATATAAAGCTGGGTATTGTCGGCGTACATCATGGCCTTCAGGCCATGAGCTAAGATGACGTCCTCCAACGGTGCAAAAAAGAGGGAAAAGAGTAATGGCCCAAGCACGGAACCCTGAGGCGTGCCATAATTTAGATCGATCTCAGAAGACAAGACATCGCCAATCATGACTTGCTGGGTTCTATTAGAGAGGCAAGACTCGAACCATTTCAAAGCAATCTGGGTAATACCATAACACTTTTCAAGTTGTCTAAGAAAAGCAGTGTGATTGATGGTATTGAAAGCAGAAGATAGGTCTAGTAGAACAAGTACCACCTCCTGACGACTGTCAGTGGCAACCAGAATGTCGTTGTAAACACGAAGTAGTGCAGTTTCGGTGCTATGAAAGCGCCGATAAGCAGACTGGAACTTTGCAAGTAAACCGTTCATAATGAGGTAGTTTAATGACTGTGTAGCAGCTACACGTTCAAGTATTTTCGAGATAAACGCAACATTCGTGATGGGACAGAAACTTGATTTCACCTCACGATCTAATAGTTGTTTCTTATTGGAAGGGTGGATGATACCTTTCTTGAGTGGCAATGGAAAAACCCCAGAGTTCAGTGAAGCAATAATGATGGCAGTAATAGATGGGGCTAGGTCATTGATGGATAGTTTCAGAAAATCAGTCTGAATAGGGTCTAATACACAAGACATGGACTTCAACTTCTGGATAACCTCACAGATATAACTCAGACACCGGAGAGAACTCCGAGAATACACTTTTGCAAGAAGACTCGCTATGCCCAACTGTCAAGTCCATGGACACCAGGGGCGAGGAACACATCTGATCTTTAAGAAGTCGGATCTTGTTATTAAAGAAGTTGTTGAAATCTTCAGCCAACGCCACAGAGCAATCATGTGATGGAAGCACTGGGACTGTCTTAACCTTAAAGAGACCATCGATAAGACGAAACAACTGGTTTTGGTCAGACCCAGAGATCTTAGCTTTGTGATAGTCACGCTTGGTGGAATTCAAAGCATCAGTGTATATACAACAACGTTCTCTGTACATTTCCAGATGAACTGCAAGACCAGAAGCGATGAACCTGCGTTCAGCCTGGCGTCTCAGTCTCTTTAAGGACTTGATAGTATCATTAAACCAGGGTGTGTGTGGACGCAAGGTGACAGAACGGGAGAGAACAGGGGCATGTTTATCCATAAGTTGGCGCAACACACTGTTGTACTGTTCTACTAAAACGTTAGCATCAGCGGATATGCTATTGGTGGCATTAAGAGTGGACTTCTTAACATCATCACTCCATGAATCCATGTTAATGCAACGTAAGTTTCGACGTTGTAAAATCTTTTGAGTAGGATACGGTCAAGGCATGTGAGCAGTGCATAAAATAACACAGTGATCAGAAATCTGGTGGGAATTCCCGAGAACTTCTGGAGCCTGAGACAGCAGCGAGTCATCCTGTCGAACAATAACCAGATCCAGGGTATGTCCACGTTTATGGGTGGGGCCAGTCACTCTTTGTTCAAGACCAGCTGACTCTAATAGATCTAAAAAATTAACAGCTTCCCTATTACAGGCATCATCGACATGGAAGTTGAAGTCTCCCGTGATTATTAAAGGACAAGTCGTTGCTCCTAGGACTTCCACAAGGACAGAAAATTCATCAAAGAATAGACAAGACAGTTTGTTGGCCTTGGACGGAGGAGGTCTGTAGACAACCACAAAACGCATTGATGAATTTAAAGAGCCAATGGTGAGGTCTATATATTCCATTGAATGGAAAACAGACATTGAGTTTCGTTTCACGTGAAAGCCTTTTCGTAGAAGGACTCCCACACCCCCACCAGATTTTGTAGATCTAGGAATGTGAATAAAGTCAAAGTCCTGTAAAGTATTGAGAATAGAACCCAAGGTAGGATCAGAGGCATCGCTGGAAGAGAGCCATGTTTCTGTAACAGCTATCTACCAACCTTTCTCTTCTTTGACCTGGAAAAAAGGAGATCGGAGAAAAAAATGATTTAAGAACCTAAAATTAATGGAGGGATGATTTACCATGGATGCGCTGGAGATGATCTTGCATGCCTTTTTCTCCTACCAGTGTATGAGCTCTACACTGCAGAGCCATGTGACTTGGGTGCCAAGGTGGATCTCTTAAAGGAGGTCCCACACCTGATGGAGGAGGCTCAGTCTGACCTGGAACAGCCACTGACTCTCAGGGAACTCCCCGATGCAGTCACGGAGCAGTCCGTTGGAACATCTCCAGGGCTGGATGGACTGACTGTGGAATTTTACAAAGCTTTCTGGGACCTCATTGGGCCTGATCTGCACATGGTCTTCCTCAAAAGCTTGGATGAGAATGTCTTGTCCTTCAGCTGTAGAAGAGTGATGATTACATTGCTGCCAAAAAAAGGATCACCTGGAGTGTCTGAAGAACCAGGGTCCTGTGTCATATCTTGGAACAGACTATAATGCCGCTTTTCCACTACAAACGCGGCTGAGTCGGGCTGAGCCGTGCCGTGCTGAGTTGGGCTGAGTCGAGCTGAGTGGGGCTGTTGGAGTTGCATTTCGACTACAACCGCGCTGAACCGTGCTGGCTGGAAGTGGGTGGACAGATTGGGTGGAGTTAGCAAAAGTGGGTGGACGTCACGTGATGTCGTTAAGCAGCGCAAACAGTGACATCAGTGAGCTTTTAAGCGGTAGTCTCACGACCCGGATAGTAAACAATAAACATGGAGGACATGGAGTCGTTAGTGTTGCTGGTCTTGGTGCTGTGGCTTGTTGTCACCGACAACGCCAACAGATACTGGCAAGAGCGTATAGATGAGGCGAGGCGCATAAGGCTTCAGAAATTCTCGTAATTCAGAATTATTCTTCTTCCGGGTTTGCGGTGTTTACAGATCCCAGCGTGCTCGCGGGGCGTGTGTGGGCATGTGAGGACACTCCTCCTCACCAATCAGTGCACAGGGGAGTGTCTGCTCACGCCCCCAGCCCCACTCGGCTCGGTTTGGCTCGCTTCAGCCCCACTCCAAAACCGTGCGAGTTTTAGGGGCTAAGCAGGGCTGAAGCGAGCTGAGTCGTGCTGTTCTTTGGTAGTCGAAACGCGAGCCGTGTCGGGCTGAAGTGAGCTGAAGTGAGCTGAAGCGAGCTGAAAAAGGGTAGTGGAAAAGGGCCATTTGATCTTTTCCAAAGCTCTGACAAACCACTTTAAAACGATCTTGGGCAAAATCATTCACCAAGAACGGTCTTGTCCTGTCAAAGAGCACTCCATCTTCAACAGCCTTTTTCTTATGAGGGACATGTTGGACCTTTATCAGTGTGTACAAACTCAATGTGGGCGGCACGGTGGTGTAGTGGTTAGCGCTGTCGCCTCACAGCAAGAAGGTCCGGGTTCGAGCCCTGTGGCTGGCGGGGGCCTTTCTGTGCGGAGTTTGCATATTCTCCCCGTGTCCGCGTGGGTTTCCTCCGGGTGCTCCGGTTTCCCCCACAGTCCAAAGACATGCAGGTTAGGTTAACTGGTGACTCTAAATTGAGCGTAGGTGTGAATGTGAGTGTGAATGGTTGTCTGTGTCTATGTGTCAGCCCTGTGATGACCTGGCGACTTGTCCAGGATGTACCCCGCCTTTCACCCGTAGTCAGCTGGGATAGGCTCCAGCTTGCCTGCGACCCTGTAGAACAGGATAAAGCGGCTACAGATAATGAGATGAGATGAGACAAACTCAATGCAGGCCTCTTTAGACCCAGAGAAGGTCTTTGACACAGTGGACCATCACTACATCTTCAGGATTCTTGGAGTATTTGGGTTTGGTCCTTATTTCACAGCATGCTAAAGATAGGACACTCAAAAGACCTTTTATTGTAGGTAGGAGAATTTGGCAAGGCCATAGTCTCTCTGGTCTTTTGTCCACTATAGCTATAGAGTCTCTTCTGATACAGTTGAGGAAGAATCTTCAAAGTATTTCTCTTCAAGCTTCTACTCTAGGAAGGGTTTCAGCAGTTAAGCTTCTCGCTTATGCGAATGACGTAACTGTAAAGAGGACATAAGGAACTTGTTTGTTTGGACACATTTCAAAAGGCCTCCTCTGCAAAAGTGAACTGGGGGAAAGCCTGTCCTTGCTGTTCAGGCAGTGGCCGGATATGGAGGTGCCACAACTGCCTGTGCAGCCTGTGCACTATCAGTGGGGCAGAGACAGGCTAAAGACCCTGGAGGATAGGGTGAGGTTCCCTCCGGTTTCCTCCCACAGTCCAAAGACATGCAGGTTTGGTAAAATACCCAGCCACTGGGGTTGTACAGGACAGTGTATACTGAGTTCCGGTCCCAAGCCCAGATAGATTGGGGAGGGTTGCGTCAGGAAGGGCATCTGGTGTAAAACCTACGCCAAATCAAACATGCGGGGTCCGATGAGCCGTTGATCTACTGTAGTGACCCCTAATGGGAACAGCCAAAAGAAGAAGATTTGTTAATTTTTGGGGGTCAGATACTCCCAGAATCAGAGTGAGCTGTGTATTTGTATAATTTTTTTTAATCAAGCAAGTAAAGCTGGCTGTACAGAAGAGTAAGAGATTGGAGGAAGCGGGACAAAGTGTAAACCAAGTGGACAAGTTTAAGGTTCTAGTGGAATCAAGGGTCAGAGTGGAACATTCTTTCAAGTTACTGATAATATCAGTTTTTCTTCATGTAAATGGTGCATAAATAAGGGGTCGTTTTCAGTTATTAATGAAGGTAATTTGATATTATTTGGTAAAATGGTTTTCGTGTATTATGGGGTTGCAGTAGTTGGGCAACTGATTAGCCTTTTTAGGACGCATTTTCATCCATGTTATGTTTTTTTAATGGATAAAAGGAGTTTTAAAAAGTCAAAAGTCTCTCTCTCACTGTCTCTGTAACTCTCTCTCTCTATCTGTCTCTCTCTCTCTGTTTCTCTCTCTCTCTCTCTCCTGTGCCATTATCACTTCTTTCTTTGTGCTGTCAGTGTGAAGGACTGAAAATAAATAAAACTTCATTAAAAAGTTGTATTTTTCAGTTTTATGGAGGAATATTTTCACTGCTGCTGTTAGCAATAATAACATTTACTGCAGTGTTTGTCTGTTTTAGTCCTTTACACTTATAAAGATTTAATTTCCGTTTATTTTATTTGCACTTTTACTTACATACTTTTTTAGTTAATTTTTACATTAATGTTTAATTTTAATGTTATTTTACTCATCACGTTTTGTGTTTTATAGAAAATAATCAACACTAAACAGTGAATTCATGTCAAAAGCCACCAGTTAGCATGGAGCAGATGCTATGTGCTATGCTAACTGGTGGATAATTTTCTGTATTCGGGTGCATTAGCATTACTGCTCAAATGCTAATTTAATTATTAAAAAAAGCTACTATATAAATGTTTCTTTCTTTGTTTTTCTTCTTTGACTTTTTCTTCTTTCTTTCATTTTTTATTTTTTGTCTTGTTCTTCTCATTCTTCATTTCTGATTTTATTTATTATTTGTTTTTTTCTGGTTTTTTTTTTGTATTCTCCTGGTTCATATTTTCTTCTTATCTCTCTGTGTGTGTGTGTGTGTGTCTTTCAGAGGGCGTGTATCGACTTTGCGATCAGTGCTAAGCCGCTAACACGCTACATGCCGCAGAACCGCCACACGTTCCAGTATCGACTGTGGCACTTTGTGGTGTCGCCATCGTTTGAGTACACGGTGCTGACCATGATCACACTCAACACCATTGTCCTCATGATGAAGGTATACACACACACACACACACACATGTTTCCCCTTGAAAGCAGAACTGTTTTAGGAATGTTTGAACCGCTCCAAACATTTTTAAAATAATAAAAAGCTGCTTATTGATGAACTGAAAATGAAGCTCACTGACGCTAACAAAGCAGAAGAAGGCTGAAACTTCTGGAACGTTCTGAAACACTAAAGCTGCCATTCAGTTATTCAGTATTTTAAACTGTTCTCTGATGTCCAAATAGAAGGTTTGTACAATGGCAGATTGGGGCGATTGTTATAAAATGAAAAGTAACTGTGCAGGAATATTTACAGAAAAACAATTTTTTTTAGTGAATTTGCTGCAGAGATTTGATTTATTTTTTTCACTTCATAAATCAACAAAACTCCCCCCCGTGTCCCTCTCTGTCTCTCTCTCTTCCCTCTCTGTGTCCCCCCCGTGTCCCTCTCTGTCTCTCTCTTCCCTCTCTGTGTCCCCCCCGTGTCCCTCTCTGTCTCTCTCTTCCCTCTCTGTGTCCCCCCCGTGTCCCTCTCTGTCTCTCTCGTCCCTCTCTGTGTCCCCCCCGTGTCCCTCTCTGTCTCTCTCTTCCCTCTCTGTGTCCCCCCGTGTCCCTCTCTGTCTCTCTCTTCCCTCTCTGTGTCCCCCCGTGTCCCTCTCTGTCTCTCTCTTCCCTCTCTGTGTCCCCCGTGTCCCTCTCTGTCTCTCTCTTCCCTCTCTGTGTCCCCCGTGTCCCTCTCTGTCTCTCTCTTCCCTCTCTGTGTCCCCCCGTGTCCCTCTCTGTCTCTCTCTTCCCTCTCTGTGTCCCCCCGTGTCCCTCTCTGTCTCTCTCTTCCCTCTCTGTGTCCCCCCGTGTCCCTCTCTGTCTCTCTCTTCCCTCTCTGTGTCCCCCCGTGTCCCTCTCTGTCTCTCTCTTCCCTCTCTGTGTCCCCCCAGTATTATTCGGCTCCTCCTGTATACGATGCTGTGCTGAAACACCTCAACACTGCCTTCACTGTGCTCTTCTCTGTCGAATGTGTTCTGAAGATCTTGGCATTTGGTTTTATGGTGAACACACACACACACACACACACACACACACACACACACACACACACACACACACACACCCCCTGTGTATTAAGATCCTTATCTATCCTTCGTCAGTAACCCAGCAGGTGTAATATGACTGAGTTTAATTATAGTTAGAAATGTAGAAACTAATTCATCATCATCTTACCCGATTGGATAAAGAAAATATCACACACACATTTTCATAAAATTTGCTGTGTTATTTTTTTCAGTCGGGATATTTTGATCAGATGAAGAGACATTACACAGTGCAACAAATATTACACTTAAATTACTGTAAGGTCGATAAATATAAGGAACGCTCACTGCTGCATAATGAAACTGAGGATTATTTATGTTTTTATGTTTCTTTACATTTTTCAGAATTATTTCAGAGACACTTGGAATATATTCGATTTCATCACAGTTCTGGGAAGCATCACGGAAATCGTGGTCGACCAGCAGGTAAGAAAAATAGCGTAGAGAAGTGATGTCGAGAAAATGTCAAAATGTTGTTGATTAGACAGTCACGTTTTATCGATTAAGTAGTTTACTTCATTTCCTTCTTTAACTACATTTGTGTGTGTGTGTGTGTGTGTGCAGTCAGCTTCCTTTAACATGAGCTTCCTGAAGCTGTTCCGAGCGGCTCGGCTTATAAAGCTGCTCAGGCAGGGATACACCATCCGCATCCTGCTCTGGACTTTCGTCCAGTCCTTCAAGGTCACTAATAATAATAATAATAATAATAATAATAATAATAATAATAATAATCTGCTTCTACAAGGTAAAACAGAATTATGGATAAAGTTTAATTATGGATATGAAGATTTGTTTTTATGCTGCAGTGCTGCGTCTTGTGCGTAACAGTGAACTAACTTCAATTAAACCAATTAATCAATTAATTAATACAGATTTTAATGTAAAAAAATGTTTGTTTTTTTCTGATTCTCTCCTCAGGCTCTGCCGTATGTGTGTTTGCTCATCGCTATGCTCTTTTTCATTTACGCCATTATCGGCATGCAGGTACACACACACACACACACACACACACACACCCCTGTGTTATGTTCTATCCCATCTCCTTGAGAACCAAGTCTACTTCAAGGGGGAGGAATGCAAGTGTCATGTACCTGAAATCTCCTTCTGTGAAGGGGTGGCTATGGATGAGGCCAAAGTGCCCACTGTGATGGAATGGCCTGTTCCCAAAACACTCAAGGACCTGCAAGTCTTCCTGGGCTTTGCCTGTTTTTACAGGAGGTTTATTTGAGCTTCAGTTCCATTATGACCCTCGAAATGCCTGGCTTGGAACCTTACGGCTGACAAAGGCTTTGCCAAACTCAAGACAGCCTTCACCACAGCGACATCCTGACCCATTTACACTCTTCAAGGTGGAGGTGGAATCAGGTGAGGCAGCTGTATTGTCAAGGTTTTTGGGAAAAGCCCAAACTCCATCCCGTGGCATTCTTTTCACGAAAGCTTTCACCTGCAGAGCAGAATTATGATGTTGGGAATCCTGAGCTGCTGGAATTCGAGCTTGTATTGGAAGAGTGGTGTCACTGGTTAGAGGGAGCTGTACACCCCTTCACAATATTTACAGACCACAGATAACTTGAAGATCTGAAGACAGTCAAGCGGCTAAACTTACGCCAAGCCTGATGGACCTTGTTTTTCACAAGATTTCATTTCACCCTCTTGTACCAAACAAGATCTGGAAATACCAAGGCTGACTCCCAGTCTTGTATTCACCCTGCCAAGCACCATGAGCAAGAACCCGAGTCCATTCTGTCCCCATCCTGTTTTATTCAATCCATAACCTGGGATTTTGACAAAGAAATCCACTCACTGAATTCTGGCCTCATGCTTTCCTGGTTGCACATTCGTTCCCCTGTTGCTCTGAGGCAAACTCATAACCTGGGCTCACACCATGCCAGCCGCAGGCCACCAAGCGCACATATCTGCCAAAGTCCAAGTATTGGTGACCAAATATGCTCACAGATATCCATCACCATTTCCTCATGCACAGCCTCTGCCCAAACCAACAGTCCCCATACCCTGCCTGCTGGAAAATTCATGCCAATGCCAGTGCTTCCTCAGCGCCCAAGTCACACATCATCATAGATTTCCTCACTGACCTTCCCGAGTCCCAAGGCAACACGACTATCCTAGTCATCATTAACCAGTCTTCCCTGTCCCTGCGCCTCGTCCCTCTGCCTGACCTGTCCAACACCTTTGACATGGCACAACTCCTTATCAGTTATGTGTATTGCTACTTTGTCCCTGAGGACATCATCAGTCACTGGGGCCCACAGTTCAAATCCAGGGTCTGGAAGAGCTTCATGGAGAAGCTGGGGGTCTCTGTGAGCCTAACGTTAGGCTGTCATCCACAGGCTAACAGTCAGTTGTAGATGACGAACCAGGAACCTGGGTGGTTCCTGCATACTTTATTTTATGAGAACCCAAGCAACCCTTGGGCTGAGTTCACCCAGAACTCCATCCACCACACTGCAACCCTCGTGACACCATTCCAGTGTGTGCTGGGCAATCAGCCACCTCTGCTCCTTATCCTGATGAAAGGATAACCCCACCCACAGTGGACCTTTCAGCCACATTGCAAAGTATACGCTGTGTTGCTTGAGCTCCAGTACCTTACCAAGCCTACTGAGTGTCATGATTGTGATTCTGGTTTTGACTCTAGTTGTAGTTTTGTAGTTTCTGATTGCTCTGCCTTGTTCATGTTGTTTGCTCATCGCCTGATTATTCACTACGATTCTGGATTATGTTTCAGATTTGTTAAACTGTCAAATAACTGTCTGTATTGCGATCGTATCTGCTTCAGCATCTGTCCTGTATTACTGTGTTGTGTCTTATTGTGCATTATTGTGTATTAATGTGTGTTGTTCTATTTTGTGCTCCTGCAGGTTTTTGGGAACATCAAGCTGAAAGGGGAAACTCACATCAACCAACACAACAACTTCAAAAGCTTCTTTGGTGCCTTGATGTTACTCTTCAGGTAAAAAACTGTGTGTGTGTGTGTGTGTGTGTGTGTGTGTGTGTGTGTGTGTGTGTTAAAATACAGCCATTTGAGCTACTCTAGTGCTTTTGACAATCTTCTCTGTGTGTGTGTAGGAGTGCGACGGGAGAGTCGTGGCAGGAAATCATGTTGTCGTGTTTAGGAGGTCAGGAGTGTGAGTACGACGACCAGTCTCCCCCCCCACCATCCGAACCTGATGGAGGATGTGGCACTGACTTCGCTTATTTCTACTTTGTCTCCTTCATCTTCTTCAGCTCCTTCCTGGTGCAACACACACACACACACACACACACATACACACACACACACACTCTTTTTATAGCATAATACCATACAGCACTGCTGAGTTCTGGACCCTGATTGGTTGTCAGGTGTTGATTAATTCTCTCTAATAGCAGCTCTGACAGTAGTGCAGGTTTACATTAATGCTCTCGTTCTGATACATCATTGTTTCTATAGTAACAGCTCGTTCACAGGTACCTGTACAGCAGACACTCCACTGATGATAAATAGATAATAATTGATCGGTAAGGGGCGGCGCGGTGGTGTAGTGGTTAGCGCTGTCGCCTCACAGCAAGAAGGTTCTGGGTTCGAGCCCCGTGGCCGGCGAGGGCCTTTCTGTGTGGAGTTTGCATGTTCTCCCCATGTCCGCGTGGGTTTCCTCCGGGTGCTCCGGTTTCCCCCGCAGTCCAAAGACATGCAGGTTAGGTTAACTGGTGACTCTAAATTGAGCGTAGGTGTGAATGTGAGTGTGAATGGTTGTCTGTGTCTATGTGTCAGCCCTGTGATGACCTGGCGACTTGTCCAGGGTGAACCCCGCCTTTCGCCCGTAGTCAGCTGGGATAGGCTCCAGCTCGCCTGCGACCCTGTAGAACAGGATAAAGCGGCTACAGATAATGAGATGAGATGAGATGATCGGTAAGGAGGCGTTTATGGAACCTGGAAGGAGTCTCCAGTGTCGGTGCTGTGGAACAGTCAGAGGTGAAGCTGGAACTTGAAGGTTTCCATCTTCAGCACAGAAGAGTTTACACTTTGTGGTTTCTCGGTAACATGACAAGCTGCGTTATGGTTGTTTTTTTTTTGTCTTATGAACAACAAGAGAGAGAATAAAGAGAGACTTTTGAGGGAATGACTGTTTATCGCTGCTATAAGTGACAACAGGAACCAGCTGCTCTTCCAGATGTTCCACAACAATAAATATAACTATAAACTGATAAAAAGTACATGTTGATCTTTAATAAATACAAATTTGTAATCATTGTGAAATTACTTTCTCTCTCTCTCTCTCTCTCTCTCTCTCTCTCTCTCTCTAGATGTTGAATCTGTTTGTAGCAGTGATTATGGATAATTTTGAATATTTGACGCGTGACTCCTCGATTCTCGGTCCTCATCACCTGGACGAGTTTGTGAGGATGTGGGGACAATATGATCGAGCGGCCTGGTGAGTTTTCTCTCTCTCTCTCTCTCTCTCTCTCTCTCTCTCTCTCACACACACACACACATACAAGAAAGCAATAGTGCCAAGGAAAGAGAAATAGAAAGATCACAAGTGTCTTAAAGACGTGTTTATCTTTCTGACGTTATGATGACGTTCATACGGCTGTTTTTGTATGTTCTGATTTTGCAGAGTGAACTTAATTACGTGATTAAATGTGGTTAGAGAAACAAGATCTGAGAGCTACTGCTATAGAGCTAACGTCAACATTAGCAAAGCTAACTCAGCAGCTGGCTAATGCAAGAGCTAGCTGGCTCGCTCAGCTAATATCGCTACACAGACACCAGTGTTTTATGCTAATCATTGCATCAAGATGAAGAAGAATGTAAGAAATATGGAAAGATAAATAAATAAATAAAGATTGGTTTGTGATTGGCTGAGCCAGTTTGTCTCAAGCTCCACCCCTTGTTGTGTGTGAGCATGTTTACACACAGAGAACAGAGACAGAAGAAATCAGCTGTGTTTATGTGAGACGGACTGTTCACTCATAGATCAAGAAAGAAAGAAAGATTAAATGGTAGAAGTAAAATAAAAGAAACAGAAGACATGAGGTAAAGAAAAGGGGAAGTACAGAAAGAAAGAAAGAAAGAAAGAAAGAAAGAAAGAAAGAAAGAAAGAAAGAAAGTGAATAACAGACGAAAGTGAAATGAAAAATGGAAGGCAAAAGAAGAAAGAGAAAGAAAGAAATGAATGAACAAATAGACATACAAGCAAAGGAAAGAATGAATAAATAAATGAATGAGTTAGTACAAGTTAGACTGAATGAAGTGAGGAAGTGAATAAGAATAACAAAGAATGAAGGAATGAATGAGTTAAAGAATAACTGAATAATTCAAAATAAAATAGATAGTAAGAGACTACATTACTTAAATCTGCAAATGAAAATAAATTGCATGAATGAATGAGTAATTAAGTTAATGAATCCCCTCCCCCACACCAGCTAATGATGTGTGTTTCCTCTTCCAGCGGCAGAGTTCACTATAAGGACATGTACAAAGTAGTGCGCACTATATCGCCCCCTCTGGGCTTTGGGAAGAATTGCCCCTACAGGGTGGCATGCAAGGTTTGGCTCCGCCCACAATATATGCTCCTCCCTTTCATCCTACCTTCCTTTCACCAAACTCTGCCCACTTTCCATATCTGGCCGTGTCTTCTTGTCTCCTTTTTCCTCCTGCAGGCCAAAGAAAAGCAAAGTCGAATTCTCCGTTCACACAGAAACAGGACGACCTGTTGGTCTTTAAGGGTCAATAACTGACTGGTGTTCTTTTTTGGACATCACGTATGATCATGTTTATAAATTTGCTTCATCGTAGCCAAGACAAGTTTGGAGTCCAAACATTTTTTTTGTGTCTGTAATTTGCTTCTTTAGCTTATCAAGTTTTTTTTTTTTTTTTAAACAAAAACAGTCTCTTAAAAAATTGCAAACTATTTGGATAGACTTGCTCTTATGCCCATTCGTGTTTCTGTGGTCAAACGGTTCTCTTTAATCGACTTTCAAAATCCTTCAGGTTGTCTCGCGATGTCTTTGGCTGTCCTGTGGACTGATTTCTCTCCTCACACATTTCTATGCTAAAGCAGCATAGAAAGATGTTACGCTGGGTTTTTCCTCCTTTCCTCTTGACAGCTTAACTGACTTTCCCTTTTTCTTTTCCCTTCACCTTGTATTATGTTTTCTTCCTCTGTTCCATGTTTCCCCTTTTCCCCCCTCCTTCTTTGTGGAAATGCTCTGTCCTCCCTCCTCCTCCTCCTCCTCCTGTTCATCACACTTCACTCCTCGGTGGTGCCCCCAGTGGTCGTATTCACTACACTGATATGTACGAGATGCTGACCTTCATGTCTCCGCCGCTTGGCCTGGGCAAGAAATGCCCCTCCAAGGTGGCTTATAAGGTAGAAAATGTGATAATTAATTTGGAAAACCCAGTCTAGGGCTTAGTCTACCATGCAGTCAGGTCCAAAAGTCTGGGTCACGATTTAATCATATAGAGGAATGTACTAAATTAATACAAATATCAGGTATTGATCATTTGTAAGAAATATCAGAACAAGAAGAATTTGGGATACTGTAAAGAGGTGTGTGATGGAGCGAGACCTGAGGCACTGTAAGGAAGGATAATTAGGAGATCAATCAGGACAAGTGAAAACTTGAAGAACTAGGGGGAGGAATACTACAGGAACAAAGGACACAAAAGAGTATTAGGAAAACTGTGAGTACTGGGGAATTGGAAACAGTGATGGTAGGATAATCTTGGTAAAGGGATGGGAAAACCATGGAGAACTACAAGGTCTTGGGTTCTGGAGCAAAACCACAGAACAAAAGTGGACTGTGGATATAAACAAAGATGATGGGACACAAGGACCAGAAGAACCAAGATGAAAAAAAAAAGTCAAAATAGAATTAAGGGAACAAGGAAGACAAGAGGCAACTAGAGGAATCTGGGGAACATAGGGACCTAGTTTTAAGTAGGGCAAGCAGGAAAATTATAGGAACATGAAAAAGTGGGATAAACTAGGGAAATAAGATGACCCAGGGTAACGAGGAAAATAGGGGGAACTTGTGGAACGGGGAAGACAAAAAGAACTTCGGTAACTAGGAAGATGAAGAGAACTTGAGGAATTAGGAAGAGGGAGACAATTTTGTCAGTTAGTAATTCACAGATAACTTAGGGAACTAGGAAGCTGGCAATAATTTGGGGAATGAGGAAGATAGATGTTGACGAACTATGAAGATGGAGAGAACTGGGACACTGGGTAGATTGTGAGAATGTAGGCAACTTGAAAGATGGAGAAAGCCTGGGGAACTAGGAAGACTAAGAAAACTTAGGGAACTAGTTAGATGGCAAGAGCTTGGAGAACTAGTAAGACAGAGAGAACTTGAGGATCTAGGTAGAGAGAGAAAACTTGGTCAATT
Source organism: Neoarius graeffei (assembly GCF_027579695.1). Classification (NCBI taxonomy): domain Eukaryota; kingdom Metazoa; phylum Chordata; class Actinopteri; order Siluriformes; family Ariidae; genus Neoarius; species Neoarius graeffei. The sequence continues at coordinate 91,402,878 of NC_083578.1, forward strand.
CATAAGACATTGATAACTTGGGGAACTAGGAAGCTGGCAATAATTTTTGGGAACAAGGAAGATAGAACTTGGGGAACTGTGAAGATGGAGAGAATTGGGGCACTGGTTAAATGGTGAGAACGTAGGCAACTTGAAAGATGGAGAAAGCCTGGGGAACAAAGAAGACAGAGAGAACTTGGGAAACTCAGAAGACAAAGAGAACTTATGGAACTCGGAAGAGGGAGAAAACTTTGTCAATTAGTAAAATACGGATAACTTGGGGAACTAGGAAGCTGGAGAGAACATGGGGCACTGGGTACATGGTGAGAATGTAGGTGACTTAGAAGATGGAGTAGTCTAGGGAACTAGGAACTAGTAAGACAGAGAACTTGAGGAACTAGGTAGAGAGAGAAAACTTGGTCAATTCATAAACATTGATAACTTGGGGAACTAGGAAGCTGGTAATGATTTGTGGAACTAGAAAAACAAAATTTGAGGAACTATGAAGATGGAGAGAACTTGAGGCACCAGGTAGATGGCAACTGGGTAGATGGGGAACTAGGTAGATGACAAGATCCTGGGGAAATAGGAAGACAGAGACAACTTGAGGAACAAGGAAGATAGAGAGATCTTGGGGAACTAGAAAGATGGCAATAACTTGGGTAACTAGGAAGACAGAAATAACTTGGATAACCAGGAAAATGGAGAGAATCTGAGGAACTAGGAAAACAGTGAATGGGACTGAATGGCTCAGGGGGATGGATACTAAAAAGACTAGGACAACTCGGGAACTATAAGCGCTATGGGAACCAGGGGACTGGATAAACTACTGGAGCAAGGAAAAGTGGGACAAGCTAGAAAAAGAGAACAACTTACTAGAAGGTCTACATGACTACAGAATCTGGAAAGTCATGGATCTGTGAGGAGAAAATTTGACATGTCTTTGGTACCTGGTAAAATCAAACCAGGACTTGTTAGAGTGCTTAAACTTTTGGTCCTGACTGTAGTTTTAATTAATGATCACAATTTTATTTGTATTCGTAGATTCAGTGATATCATTCCTTGCCATTGTGTTTGTTTTTGTCCTTTTCAGTGTGCATGTCTGCATCCTGCTGTTTATTTAACTGTTTCTTTCAATTATAAAACCAGGGAAGATACAGAACAAGGGGCTCTAGAACTGGGGCAACAGGAAGAACTAGAGGTATTAGGAAAACAAGAGCACTAGGGAAACGAGTAGTAGATGAACCAGATGAACTGGGGAATACGAGATTTTGATAACTATGGAAACCTGGAAGATTATGAGTTCTGGGAAATGACGACCCACAAAGAACTATTCAAACCAAAATAACAAGATGAAATATGAGAACCAAGTGAGCTAAGAACATACATTAAAAATTACACTACATGATTAAAAGTATGCACTTGACCATCACCCCATACATGCTTGTTGAACATCCCATTCCAAAACCATGGACTTTAATATAGAGCTGGTCTCCTTTTCTCTTCTGGGAAGGCCTTCCACTAGATTTTGGGGCGTGGTTGTGGGATTTGTGCTCATTCAGATACAAATAGGACCACAGGGAGAATAGCTAACAGAAATGTCAAGCTAATTGTGGATCCAAATAAAGTCAAAGTCAAGTCAAAAGCATTAGTGAGATCAGGCCCTGATGTTGGTGAGGAGGTCTGGGGTGCAGTCAGTGTTCCAGTTCATCCCAGAGGTGTTCAGTGGGGCTGAGTTCAGTCAGGGCTCTGTGCAGGACACTCTAGTTCTTCACTCCAACCTTCACACACCATTTCTTTATGGAGCTCACTTTGTGTACAGGGGCATCATCATGTTGGAACAGGTTTGGGATTCTTAGTTCCAGCTGAAGGGAAACTGTAATGCTACAGCATGCAAAGATATTCTGGACAATTCTGTGCTTCCAGGTTTGTGGCAAGTTTGGCATATGGGTGTGATGGCCAGGGGTCTACATACTTTTGGCCATCTGTACTACATGTAGGACCTCTCAAAGATAGTAGACACAAGGGTATTGGACCAGTGATTGAGACCAGACTGGGGACAGAGACAAAAATCTTAGAGTGACTAAAGGAACAAGGACAACTAGGGGAACTAAAAGAAACAATGAGAAATAGGGAAACTAGAGGAATCAGGAGAACTAGAATAAGGAGAATTTGGGGAACTAGAGGAACTGGAAGACTCAGGAATGACTACAGGAACAAGGAGAAGTCGGACTAAGTAGCAGAACAAGGAAAATTAGAGGAACTAATTGGAAAAAGTAGGAGAATTAGATTAACAAGGAGAACTAAGAGACCTTGATGAACAAAGAGGACTAGGAGAACTTCAAGTCAAGTCAAGTTTATTGTCAAATATGCTCTACATGCTCGACATCCAGCACAGATGAAATTTCAGTCCTCTCTGACCCACGGTGCACACAGGCAATGCAATAAATAAAAAAATAGAATAATTGAAATAAGAATAATTGAAATAAACAATACAAACAGTATAAACACTCTAGATAAGAACTAGACAGACTAAACACTCATATAAAAATTGGAGCAAATAAACAGTCAAGGGCACTTGAGGTAGAGCAGGTAAACATGAAATAAGCAGTATAAACAATAAACTAATAGCTGTTAAGGTGAGGTAGTGCGGAATAGTGCAAATGAGCGAGGTAAAGTGAAATGTGCGGTCCCTGAGTTCAGTGTGTTAATGAACGTTGAGAGTGTGTGTGTGTGTGTGTGTGTGTTGGGGGGGGGGGGGGGGGGACTTGAGGAACAAGGATAACTCAGACTAACCAATAACTATGAATAACTAACAGAACTATGGGACCAAGCAGAACTAGTTGCTACGAGTGGAACTAGGTGAACTAGAGAAAGTAGATGATCCAGATTAACTAAAGTAACCCGGAGGAGTAGGGGAACTAAAGGATAAAAAGCTCCTTGTGGCTGTCTGTTTTCTCAGTGTGTGTGTGTGTGTGTGTGTGTGTGTGTGTGAGAGAGACTTCTGAATTGTGGGTGTGGCTCTATTACCCCTTTATGACCAACAGGGAACGGGTTCTTGAACTGGTTCCATTCAGATTATTTGAATCTTGGTGCTAGCTAGTGAATCAATCCACGTTTTCACCAGTTTTGAGTGGAACTGTTGTAATCGAGGATGTGTCATGAACAGAGGGCGTGGCACAACGAGAGTAAACAGTCATTGCAAGATGGCAGTGCGCATTGATTACCTGCAAGCTTTTGTTCTGTTAAATTGCAGATATTTGGTTTTGGTCCATTTTTTTCTGAAGATGTTTCCTTTTCCATTGCGTACTCCATTGCTGCACTGTACTTCCTCTCCAAACTAATGACACACCCACTGATGTCATCACGGTTCATGCTGGAAAAACCAACTATATTTTGTTCCACCTGGGAAACAACTTTTCAGGTTCTGAACCAGTTAATTTGTGCTCAAAATGCTCTGAATGGGTCAAAATTTGGTGCGGGAACCAGAACAGAACCCGTTCCCTGTTGGTCAAAAAGGGGCCTATGTGTCTCCATGGTGACGCGCTGTTGTGTTTCCATGGTGATGCTCAGAGGCTGGTGCTGATGAACATGCCGGTGGACGCAGAGATGACGGTTCACTTCACATCCACTCTGATGGCCCTGATCCGCACTGCACTGGAGATCAAGATTGCACGAGGTTTCTGTGTCTCTCTCTCTCACACACACACACACACACACACACACACACACACACACACACACACACACACACACATACATACACACACACACACACACACACACTTATTCAAGGCTGGATTTACAAAGAACTAAAATGTACTTCGCACTTAGCTGCTGCGGCGTGTGTGTATGGGTGCATTTAGGTGGAGAAGACCGAGGACAGATGGACATTGAGCTTCAGAAAGAGATCAGCATCATTTGGCCACATCTCTCCCAGAAGACGCTGGACCTGCTCGTGCCCATTCATAAAGGTCAGAGGTCACAGCCCTGATCATTCATATCTCCTTATACTCAGTGAACTGGAGGTAGAATTTACTGGAAGAAGGACAGCGAGGAGAACAAAGACACTGAGGAACATCAACAAAACTGAGCAAATGTTTACAGAATGAACTGAGAAACTTAGTGTAATTGGTTTTTATATATTATATAAAACTTTATATCTTAAAATGCTCTCAAATAACCAAAATATTCTTAAGATTACATCCACCCCCCAAAGACTTAATGGTATATTCTGCTCAAAATAATGACATGGAAAACATTATTACCCCGAGACACGTTTTCACAAATTATACACAACTTTGTAAAAATGTAATATTTTAATTATAATTGTAATTTTTTTAATTTGTTTTAATTACATTTGATTTAATTTCTTTAACTTTTTTTCTGTTTCTTCTTCAGCGAGTGACATGACGATTGGGAAAATCTACGCTGCCATGATGATCATGGATTATTACAAACAGAGCAAAGCTAAAAAACTCCGACAGCAGCTGGAGGAACAAGTACACACACACACACACACACACACACACACACACACACACACACACACACACAGAATTTATACTCAGCTTCTTCTATTGGTGTATATTTAAACTGTGTGTGTGTGTGTGTGTGTGTGTGTGTGTGTGTGTGTGTGTGGCAGAAACACGCCCCGATGTTCCAGCGCATGGACGCCTCATCGTTACCGCAGGAAATTCTGTGCAGCGCTAAAGCTCTGCCGTTCCTCACACACAGCGCAGGAAATGCTCTGTAAGTACACTGTGTGTGTGTGTGTGTGTGTGTGTGTGTGTGTGTGTGTGTGTTACACAACCATCAGCTCATTAACACACACTTGACAGGGATAAAGTCGGTGTTTTATTGATTTTCATCAACTAGAGGTGTGTTACAGTGAGCAAATAAAGACCACACACAACTGTGGCTTTGTAATTTCTTCCAGAATGTCTGTCTGTTCAGGGTCTCGGGTGTGCATGAGTTTAAAGAGAATTTTAAAGAATTTGTTTTGTGTTCTCAGGACGAGAGGAGGTTTCGTGGCATTGAGTCCCATTTCTCCTCAGGAACTGTTCATGCAGCCAATCACACCTGAGCAAGAGGAGGAGGGGTACACACCCCACTACAGACCTCAGCACTCTCCCATCACGGTAACACACACACACACACACACACACACACACACACACACACACACACACAGAGTCACATGTAAAGAAATACTGTAAAAATAATGAAATGAAATGTTTCAGCATTAAAAAAATACTATAAACAGTAATCAGTGAGCCATAATAAATGAAACAAAATCAGTATTTGGTGTGAGACGACCCTTTGCTTTAAAAATATAAATCTCCGTCTGAGGTCCAGTGAATGCAGTTTTATGCAGAAATGATCTGTAGGTTTTCCTGAGCATCTTACAGAACCAGCCCCAGTTCTTCTGGACACTGACTGTCACACTCACTTCTTCATTCTACAACCCCAATTCCAAAAAAGTTGGGACAAAGTACAAATTGTAAATAAAAACGGAATGCAATGATGTGGAAGTTTCAAAACTCCATATTTTATTCAGAATAGAACATAGATGACATATCAAATGTTTAAACTGAGAAAATGTATCATTTAAAGAGAAAAATTAGGTGATTTTAAATTTCATGACAACAACACATCTCAAAAAAGTTGGGACAAGGCCATGTTTCCCACTGTGAGACATCCCCTTTTCTCTTTACAACAGTCTGTAAACGTCTGGGGACTGAGGAGACAAGTTGCTCAAGTTTAGGGATAGGAATGTTAACCCATTCTTGTCTAATGTAGGATTCTAGTTGCTCAACTGTCTTAGGTCTTTTTTGTCGTATTTTCCGTTTTATGATGCGCCAAATGTTTTCTATGGGTGAAAGATCTGGACTGCAGGCTGGCCAGTTCAGTACCCGGACCCTTCTTCTACGCAGCCATGATGCTGTAATTGATGCAGTATGTGGTTTGGCATTGTCATGTTGGAAAATGCAAGGTCTTCCCTGAAAGAGACGTCGTCTGGATGGGAGCATATGTTGCTCTAGAACCTGGATATACCTTTCAGCATTGATGGTGTCTTTCCAGATGTGTAAGCTGCCCATGCCACACGCACTAATGCAACCCCATACCATCAGAGATGCAGGCTTCTGAACTGAGCGCTGATAACAACTCGGGTCGTCCTTCTCCTCTTTAGTCCGAATGACACGGCGTCCCTGATTTCCATAAAGAACTTCAAATTTTGATTCGTCTGACCACAGAACAGTTTTCCACTTTGCCACAGTCCATTTTAAATGAGCCTTGGCCCAGAGAAGACGTCTGCGCTTCTGGATCATGTTTAGATACGGCTTCTTCTTTGAACTATAGAGTTTTAGCTGGCAACGGCGGATGGCACGGTGAATTGTGTTCACAGATAATGTTCTCTGGAAATATTCCTGAGCCCATTTTGTGATTTCCAATACAGAAGCATGCCTGTATGTGATGCAGTGCCGTCTAAGGGCCCGAAGATCACGGGCACCCAGTATGGTTTTCCGGCCTTGACCCTTACGCACAGAGATTCTTCCAGATTCTCTGAATCTTTTGATGATATTATGCACTGTAGATGATGATGATCTGTTCAAACTCTTTGCAATTTTACACTGTCAAACTCCTTTCTGATATTGCTCCACTATTTGTCGGCGCAGAATTAGGGGGATTGGTGATCCTCTTCCCATCTTTACTTCTGAGAGCCGCTGCCACTCCAAGATGCTCTTTTTATACCCAGTCATGTTAATGACCTATTGCCAATTGACCTAATGAGTTGCAATTTGGTCCTCCAGCTGTTCCTTTTTTGTACCTTTAACTTTTCCAGCCTCTTATTGCCCCTGTCCCAACTTTTTTGAGATGTGTTGCTGTCATGAAATTTCAAATGAGCCAATATTTGGCACGAAATTTCAAAATGTCTCACTTTCGACATTTGATATGTTGTCTATGTTCTATTGTGAATACAATATCAGTTTTTGAGATTTGTAAATTATTGCATTCCGTTTTTATTTACAATTTGTACTTTGTCCCAACTTTTTTGGAATTGGGGTTACATACATACATACATACATACATACTGGTATATATATACAGTGCTGAGCGTAAAAAAGTACACCCCCTTTGAAAAGTAACATTTTAAACAATATCTCAATGAACACAAACAATTTCCAAAATGTTGACAAGACAAAGTTTAATATAACATCTGTTTAACTTATAATGTGAAAGTAAGGTTAATAATATAACTTAGATTACACATTTTTCAGTTTTACTCAAATTAGGGTGGTGCAAAAATGAGTACACCCCACAACAAAAATTACTACTTTGCATGGCCTCCATGATTTTTAATGACAGCACCAAGTCTTCTAGGCATGGAATGAACAAGTTGGTGACATTTTGCAACATCAATCTTTTTCCATTTTCAACAACGACCTCTTTTAGTGACTGGATGCTGGACGGAGAGTGATGCTCAACTTATCTCTTCAGAATTCCCCAAAGAAAATAATTTCTTTACACCACAAAGGTGAAGGCTACAAGAAGGTCAGCAAAGCTTTACTTATCAGTCAGAATACTGTAGCAAAAGTGGTACAAAAATGTAAGAAAGATGGAACTGCAACCATCTCACAGAGACATCCAGGTCGTCCACAGAAGTTAACACCTTGACAGGAGCATCTTCTGATGAGAAGGGTTGAAGAAAATCAGCATGCAAGTTCACTGCAGTTATCTAAAGAAGTAGAAAGCCAAACTGGGGCGACTATTTCCCGTGACACAATATGGCGTACACTGCAGAGGAATGGCATGCATGGATGCCGTCCACGAAAGAAGCCTCTCCTAAATCCCAGGCACAAAAAAGCCCGCCTAGAGTTTGCCAGGGCCCATGCTGACAAAGATGAAGACTACTGGGACTCTATACTCTGGAGTGATGAGACCAAGATAAATGTTTTTGGAACTGATGGTTTCAAAACTGTATGGCGTCGCAAAGGTGAGGAATACAAAGAAAACTGCCTGGTGCCTACAGTGAAACATGGTGGTGGCAGTGTCCTTATGTGGGGCTGCGTGAGTGCTGCTGGTGTCGGGGAGCTGCATTTCATTGATGGCATCATGAATTCACAGATGTATTGCTCTATACTGAAAGAGAAGATGCTACCATCACTCCGTGCCCTTGGTCGTCGTGCACTTTTCCAACATGACTAAACACACATCTAAAGCCACTGTTGGATTCCTGAAGAAGAACAGGGTGAAAGTGATTCAGTGGCCAAGTATGTCTCCTGATCTGAACCCAATCGAACACCTATGGGGAATTCTGAAGAGACAAGTTGAGCATCACTCTCCATCCAGCATCCAGTCACTAAAAGAGGTCGTTGTTGAAGAATGGAAAAAGATTGATATTGCAAAATGTCGCCAACTTGTTCATTCCATGCCTAGAAGACGTGGTGCTGTCATTAAAAATCATGGAGGCCATGCAAAGTACTAGATGTAGTAGTTTTTGTTGTGGGGTGTACTCATTTTTGCACCACCCTAATTTGAGTAAAACTGAAAAATGTGTAATCTAAGTTTATATTATTAACCTTACTTTCCCGTTATAAGTTAAACAGATGTTATATTAAACTTTGTCTTTTCAACATTTTGGAAATTGTTTGTGTTCATTGAGATATTGTTTAAAATGTTACTTTTCAAAGGGGGTGTACTTATTTACGCTCAGCACTGTATAGATACATCACACACACACACACACACACACACACACACACACACACACACACACACAGAGCTGCAGTCAGAATTGGTAACAAAAGACCAAAATTCAGTACTTCCATGAGGAAAGTTCCTGGTACTCAGCGTCGGGTCGTTCACATGTCTGAGACAGAGTTTATAATAAATCGAACAAGAGTCTCGTAAATCGCCAACATCACTGTAAAAATAAACCGAGTTGTAATTAATACATTAATCACTGGTTTAATTTCACATAACAGCTTCACACTCATTAACCAACAGCTCATAGAATAGCCCTTGATCCAGCGCAGACTTATTTTACAGTTTCATGTTGTTTTTTAAAGATCGTGCTCCAACAGTTCCTCATGTGCACAACTTAATTCAGCTGTGATACAAAATCGAGGCCATGTGACGGAGGGATAATGATCCGCCTCAAGCTCAGTGAATATTGGTGAATAATAAGTGAGATGAAGTCGAGGTCGAGGTTACTGTTCCCCGAATGAAACAAAGAAAGAAAATCAAGACAGAAAAAACAAAGAATGAATAAATTTAAAAATTAGTAAGAATGATAGGAGGGTAAATGTTTTTAAAAAATGAAAGAAAGCAATAAGAGTTTTTGAATAAAAGACAAAAGAAAGAATGAGAAAGGAAAAACAGAAGGAAAAACAAAAGAATAAAGCTAAAATGTTAGAATGAAATGAAGAAGGATGAAAGAAATAAGGCAATAAATAAAGGAAATGAAGGAAAGATGAGTGTGGGCTGTGAGATGAGGAGGAGAAGAGGAAGCAGTGTGAACAGAACTCTTCCCCTGGTGTTCCACAGGTGAACTCGGAGAAGAAGCTGATGAAGCGCTCATTCTCCACCATCGGAGATCAGTGTGTGAATGGTGTGTGGCAGGAAGAGTTCTCTCTGGAGAGAGTGAGTCCTGATCGCCTGGAGAGACCGCGACAGCGCAGCTTCAGAGGTCAGAGGGCACAAACCTCACACACACCATGAAACACTGATGAGTTGTGAGTGTTACTGACCTGCGGAGACTTCAGCGACGTTTAAAATAAGGATAATAAAAATAACAGTCAGAGGTGAAGCTTCAGGACAGACAAGTTTACGCTTCTCTGCAGATAAACTGCGATGCTTTTCTCTTTTTTAAGTTCGAGAGAGAAGACAGAGAGACTGGTGAGGGAACGAGTGTGTCACAGAACATTAAATGTAACTGTAAATGGATAAAATGTACAGTGTCATTCTTTAATGGATAAAAAAATGTACTTGGAAATCTACTGTGGTGTAATACACACGCGTGTGAAAAGACTGTCAGATGGAAGAAGGAAATAAAGAAAAAAGAGAGAAAAAAGGTTGACAACTGATTGAGATGCAAAAAAGTGGGCGGAGCATCAAGGCGAGACAGCTAATCAGTGAGTGACAGGATGCAGGAGGTGAACTTAACTTGAGTGGTACTGTGTGTGTGTGTGTGTGTGTGTGTGTGTGTGTGTGTGTGTGTGTGTGTAGGCGTGAGGTCGAACTTCAGAGAGCCGGTGTGTAAGGAGAGAGGACGCTCAAAGGAGAGGAAACGCCTGCTGTCACCTGATCCATCACGCTGCAACTCTGAGGAGAGAAACCAACCAAGAACACACGACATACAGCACGCACACACACGCTCACCCAGCGAGGGGAGAACACACGCCCAGGTACACACACACACACACACACACACACACACACACATCCAGCGAGGGGAGAACACACACACACACATCCAGCGAGGGGAGAACACACACACACACACACACACACACACACACACACACACACAGGTACAAACACATACACACAGGTATATATACACACACACACACAGCGAGGGGAGAACACACACACACACACTCGCACACATCCAGCGAGGGGAGAACACACACACACAGGTACAAACACATACACACAGGTATATACACACACACACACAGCGGGGGAGAACACACACACAGGCACACACACACACACACACACAGCGGGGGAGAACACACACACAGGCACACACACACACACACACACACACACACACACACACACAGCAAGGGGGAGAACACACACACACAGTGAGGGAGTACACACATCGGTGTATATACACACACAAGGGAGAACACCCAAACAGGTACACACACACACACACACACACACACACACACTGATTGCTTGCTTATGTTTTTTCTCCGTTTCCAGGGTGACACTTCTGAAAGTCCACTTCCTGCTTCCTCAGACTCCAGGGGGCGTCGCCAGCTTCCTCAGACACCCTCCAGGCCCCGCCCACACATCTCCTATTCACCTCTGGTGTGCCGCAGTCACCTGACCACTCAGGATGGCCAATCACGGACACAGTCTGCCTTAGAAGGGGTGGGGTCTGTGTTAAGCCCCACCTCCCCGCAGCGCTACACCTCGGAGCCGTATCTGCCGCTGCACGATGACTCCAACAGTCCAGAGGAGATGCTCACTTTTGAGGCTGCCATAGCAACCAGTCGAGGGCGTGGCCATGTCGTAAGCTCCGCCCCTCAGCTGCGTCACACGTGGCAGATGCCTAACGGGCATTTCCGCAAAGGCTGCGAGCTCCTCAGTGACACGGACGAGGACGACCGCTGCTAGAGATGGTGGGGTGGGAGTGGGCGGAGCCTCGACATGAGCCAATCATGTCTAGACATTTCTTACTGGCAATTTGTCCAGGACATTTCAGAAGTGCACTGCCAAAAATGTCACAAGGCAGAAACGTGGCGCATCTGATTTCACTGAAGTAACAGGAGTGGAGCTTAAGTTCAATTTCATTTCGCCAATCGTGAACTTAATCACATGACATCATTACAGGCGTTTAGCTAAAGATCACTAAGATTGCTAAGATCGCTAGTCTGCTAGCAAACACGTCGACTAGATGAAAGACACACAGTTAACAGTGACAGAACATTCGCTGAGCTACTACTGAACATCCGAGTGCAGGAGGAGGAGGAGAGCTCATTAACAAACAACATCTCATTACCAGTAATGTCATGAGATCATCAGCTATTGGCCAAAGAAATGCAGCTTAAGCTCTGCCCTTGATGGCCTGTCAGAGAGAAAGAAAGAAAGAAAGAAAGAAAGAAAGAAAGAAAGAAAGAAAGAAAGAACAGAATGATGGAAAAAGAAAGAGCTTATTCAACAAACCCAAAAAATAAAGAAAAAAAGCACATTTGTGACAGAAATAAAAGAGAGAAATTTGATGTAAGGAATAAATGAAGAAGGGAGTGAAACAGAACAGAAGAAAGAAAGAAAGAAAGAAAGAAAGAAAGAAAGAAAGAAAGAAAGAAAGAAAGAAAGAAAGTGTGTTCAGCAGGATGCGGGCGTTTTATTGTGTGATTTACTGACTGATATCTGGATGAAGAACACTAAAGTCAGTGTTTTCAGTTCATCAGAACGAAGGAGCGACGAGCAGGAAGTGTGCTGGCGTTATTTTTTACTTCAGCAGGATGACGTTCTCCTGCTGGAGCTCAGATACGGAACAGGAGGAAAAAAACACTCCTGAAGATCTGCTGATGTTCCTCCTGAAGCTGTTTGATCATAAACTCACTCAGGATCTCCAACTCCTCGACAGAGGCTCAGACGTTTAATCAGCAGCCAGTGGATCAAGAGAGTGTGTGTGTGTGTGTGTGTGTGTGTGTGTGTGTGTGTGTGTGTGTGTGTACAGTGTTTACCTGCTCTGTATGCTGCAGTGTGTAAATTCTTGTGTTTCTGATCATCAGAGTCTCAGTGGCTCCGTTTACATGCAGAGATTCTCATCAGTCCGGAGCTTCTGATTGGTCGGCTGCTGTAAAGTATTATGACATCATAAGCTGGCAGTTAGAATTCAAATTTATTTTGTTTCAATAATAATAATAATAATAATAATAATACCTCAAATCAGGAAAAAGTTGGGACAGAATGTTGAGTTGAAATTAAAATTAAAACTGAAAATTATTTGTAAATAATCTTTGAACTGTATTTCACTCAAAACAACAGTACAGGTTCGTCATTATATTTTTCATTTCTAAATTCTCTACCCATTCTCTATTGGGGTCAGAGGGGACACGCCCTCTTCTTCCACAGCCACGCCTTTGTAATGTGAGCAGAATGTGGTTTTGCATTGTCTTGTTGAAATCTCCCTGGAAAAGACGTCGTCTTGCAGGCAGCAGATGTTGCTCCAAAATCTCAGTGGACTTTTCTGCATTAATGCTCCATCACAGAAGTGTAAGTTACCTTCGCCAAGGGCACTGACCCAACACCATACCATGACACCCTGGCTTTTGGACTCGTTCCTGCTAACAGTCTGGATGGTCCTTTTCCTCTTCAGAGCACACGGCATCCATTTCTTCCAAATACTGACGAATACTGATCCGTCTGACCACAAGCCACATTCCCACTGTGCGATGGTCCAACCCACAGCCCATGTGGTTCTATCAGCTGGAGATGAATGATGGTTCTTGATGCTGTCTGGGGGATCAGAGATCACAGGGGTTCAGATTAGGCTTGAGCCCTTGAACTTTACACACTGAAACGCCTCCAGATTCCTTGAATGGTTTAATGATCTTCTGCACCGTAGAGGGTGAAATATCCAAATCCCTTCCTGTCTTTCTTTGAGGAACATTGATTTTAAACATTTCAATAATTTTCTCACAGATTTGTTGATAAACTGGAGATCCTCGGCCCGTCTTCACTCCTCAAAGACTCGGCCTTTCCTGGAGACTGATTCTGTACCAGATCGTGATTACAGTCACCTGTTTCACATCACATCATTATTTAATAGTTGTACCTCATTACTCGCCTTAAATTTCCTCGTCCCAACTTTTTTGGAATGTGCTGCAGGACTGAAACGCAGGAATGGATGGATATTAACAAATGAAATGAAGTCGACCAACAAAATATGAAATATCTCGGGTTCATTCTGTCTGTAATGAAATACAAGTCAAAGTACATTTACAAATCACTGATTTATTTTTTTATTTGTATTTTTCACACCGTCCCAACTTTCTGTTTACATCACGCTGGGATTCTGGTGACTACGAGACAAAGACTCTGATTCAGAAGTGAGCCGTTTCTATGGAAACACACACAGAGCTTTAACATCACACTAATTTGCCGAAATAAAGTGAAGCTTTCAGAAAATTCCTCAGTGGTTATAGGGAGGGAAAGTAATCTCATCGCCCCCTACTGGATGCGTTCCAGCCTCTATGGCAAAATGAATGGGAATATCTTTTCAAAAAATTACATTTCGGGTTACACTTCAAAGTTAAGACAATGGCTTCCATATGTTGTGCATGTCGGACAGCTCTATCGATCCTGGTGATCATACTTTATTTTTTCCACCGATTTGAATTGTTTTGAATGTTTTTTAATAAGCTGATCAAAGACTACACGGACCCGACATCGCGTATGTGACGTCACCGCAAGTCTAGCACCTTTCCAAATCTGTAGCAGGTAGCGGCCGGCGAGCAGCCTACATCAACATGCCCATTTGTATAGCGTGGTTGGTGGAGTATTTCTGTACCAATAAGAAATGCATCCCTCATGGGGATAACCATTACAGATCAGATAGCTAAGCCTACTGCTGACGTAATGAGCCACTCTGACTAGACAGTTTGGTTGTAGTCCGTTTCTGACAGGTTAGGCGCAATTTCGATCTTTTAAAAGACAGCGAAATTTCACCTGATACTTTCACAGTTAGTAGATAATCCCAACATATACAACATATTTTTTTGGGGTGTACAAGTTCCACGTCATAACTTCGTGGGATCTTTTTAGAAATCGGGTCTATGGGATTTTCAATAGTACGGCTCTCGGCTTAGGAACGCTACCACTAGGATCATGCCTGTGAAGATTCTCAGTCATCCAGGTCATGGTAAACTGTGGGCACAAAACCCAGCTGTTTTCAGTGACTCACAGGAGGACAGAGAGAATCAGCATTCCATTGATCATCCTAACGGGCAATCCATTGATCATCCTAATGACTCTCGAGGCCGTTCACATCCAGCCCCCAGTGACCCACACCAACAGGATGACTCAATGACACCTTAGATGAGCTTTTCATCCATGAGAGGATAAATACCTGATGCTCCCTACCAGTCAGACAGAACTGAAGAAGCCTTTCGGATGAGAGGTGAAACGTCTTCAAGAATCTTCAAGCAAGTCCAGTTGCTCTCTTTTACCACCCACAGTTTACCACTAGGATCACTCACTACGTTTACATGCACATAGAGAGAATCGAATTTCTGCCGTTGCTCGACTGAAATCGAAGTTCAAAATGCCATGTATACACCTTAATTCGGCTGAAATTGAACCGAACTTGATTTCTCGGAATCGAGCTACACGACCTAGATTATGCGATTTCTGCCGAGCTACTTTGTGCATGTATACCCTATCGAGCTAGTTGTCGAGCTACTTCCGGAAGTGACAAGTGACGAGACCACAAGCGGGAAACACAACAGCCTCGGTCGGCATGACAACAGTAGTAGCGAGCAGCAGAAGAGGTCAGGAGGAACAAACGGAGAAGAGAAAATGGCGATGTAGAGCTCTCTGAAGTGTGGGTGGAGCACAGAGGACGGCAGGACAAAGCTTCTGGTACTAATAGGCTTTTTATTGTCAGACTTTTCAGTTTAACAGCCTACTTTTATTCTTGAGAGAAAAAAAAACACACACACACACACGCGCGCGCGCTGTGTTCTAGTCCCGGGATGAGCTCTCCCCTCTGCTCTCCCTCTGCCTCCTTAAATAGGGCGCGGTTACTGGGAAGACACACAAACAGGTTAATTACCGTCAGGTGTAGTTATTCTGCCACTCACCTTCCCTGGCTCCGCCCTCCTGTCACAGACCGGCGCTTGACCACGCCCCCACTGCCACAGGCAAGCAGAAATGTGCACTTCTGGAGCAATGAGGAGACAGAGTTCATGCTCATTCAGCTTAAGGAGTTGAATATATTAAAATTCATGGACAGGAGAAAAACGCGCAATGGAGAACATGAACTGATAACTTTGTTTACACTCTTGAATAGCTCTTCTTCATGACGACAACCGGAAGTGTACCAACACGATGGGGCGTGTTGCGCCACCTGTGGCTCGGGTGCACAATGCACCTCACACAATAGCCCGATTTCAGTTGTGTGCATGTAGGATTGGATTTCTCTGGCACCCTGCTGGGACCTTCACCTCGATTACCGACAGCAGCTCGATTTGGATGTGCATGTAAACGTAGTCAGTGTGTTTCACTTTCCCTCCCTATAGACAGAAAGAAAGAAAGACCTTTGATGTTTGACACCTATGAGAAAGAAAGAAAGAAAGAAAGAAAGAAAGAAAGAAAGAAAGAAAGAAAGAAAGAAAGAAAGAAACCTCAGAAGGAAGTGATGAGACGACAAATGGAAGATTAAAGTCAAGGAAGGAAAAAGGAAGCAAAAAATAAGAACAGAACTGAAAGAAAGATGTGAGCGAGATTTCGTAATGACCTCCATTCTGATGTGATGTAAACGCACTATTAGTGTCACTGTTGCCATAACAAGGAGACGCACATCCTGCAGTAGTGTAACACGTAGCTAACGTTAGCCATGTTCAGTTGCCCCATCTCGAGTTATTCCATGGATTAAACACCTCTTCTGATTGGACAGGAATGTTCCTCCGGACCACCATCACTCTGTTCTTTCAGCTCCTCGGCGTAAACGTAGCGGCTGACACGTGATCGGAATGACCCGATAAACAACCCTTTAACTGCAGACGTGATTTTGGCGAAACGTCTCGGCTGTGTAACAGAACGGAACAGAGATTTATGTCACACGCTGAAAAGCCATGTTCTAATGTAAATAATCTCAAGTGTCTTACAGGCGTGTGTTTATCTTTCCGTTATGATGACATTCCTATGGCTGTTCACGTACATTCCGATTTTGCAGAGTGAACTTAATTACGTGATTAAATGTGGTTAGAGAAATAAGATCTGAGAGCTACTGCTATAGAGCTAACCTCAACATTAGCAAAGCTAACTCAGCAGCTGGCTAATGCAAGCGCTAGCTGGCTCGCTCAGCTAATATCGCTACACAAACACCAGTGTTTTATGCTAATCATTGCATCAAGATGAAGAATGTAAGAAATATGGAAAGATAAAAGATTGGTTTGTGATTGGCTGAGCCAGTGTGTCTCAAGCTCCACCCCTGGTTGACCATGTGACATCACCATCACTCAGCTAAGTCAGGATGTGTGTGTGTGTGTGTGTGTGTGTGTGTGTGTGTGTGTGTGTGTGTGTGTGTTTACACACAGAGACAGAAGAAATCAGCTGAGTTTGTTTTTATGAAAGAAAGAAAGATGAAATGAAAGAAGTAAAAAAAGAAACAGAAAACATGAGGTAAAGAAAAGGGGAAGTACAGAAAGAAAAACTGAATAACAGAATAAAGTGAACTGAAAAAATGGAAGGGAAAAGAAGAAAGAAAGATGGATTGAATGATAGAACAAAGTAAAAAAATGCAAGCAGCTGAAATGAGGAAAAGAGAAAAGAAAAAGCTGAACAGAAAAAAAAACAAATGGAAAGAAAAGGCAGAAAAGCAAAGCAAAAATATAGACAAAAGGAAAGAATGAAGAAAGAAAGAAAGAAAGAAAGAAAGAAAGAAACAAGAAAATGAATAAAAGAAAAAACTAAAATGATAAAAAACAAGGGAAAGAAAGAAGTGAAAGTGAGCATATTATTAGAAATACTAGAAAAGCACTCAGAGAGCGCAGACCTCCGCCAAGAATCCTTTAAAAAAAATCCGGGATCCAGAAGGTGATCCGGATTTTTTTTCTTCTCCGTGCTCTCACGGAAGGTGGTCGCATTCTCTGTCTCTCCCTTCCCTTATCTTTCCTGCTTCTGCTGTCTCGTCTGTCTAGTGTCTATACTTCTGAGAGACTCTTTCCACACTGCTCTCCAAACTAAAAACCATGGAATTGATAAACTGGTCTCTTCAAGCAATTGACACAATCTTCTCGACGAGAAGCCTGGGTTCGGGGGAACCAGCCTGTCCTGCCGGAACGTTCGCAGCTGGCTACACAATGGACGCGTGGGAGAAGTGGCGGGTTGTGTGCCTGGTGGTTCTTTCTGTGGAGGACATTGAAGACATCTACCTATTCGGAACCATGATTGCAGGACTTTTGCTGATTAGATTAGGCATTGCCCTGGTTCATCGAGGAAATCAGAAAATGGTGACAGCTGCTCAAAGCCCCATAAAACTGCCCGACATGATTGAAGTGGTGGGCAGAGCTGTTGGCTCTCAGACTGTGGCTATTCAGAACTTGAACCGCAATATGGACATCATCTTGGAGAAGCTTTCGGCTTTGCAGAGGAAAATTAATTTGGGGGACCAGTCTGGACTATCAGAGTAGGCGTGTAAAGGAGTGCGGCTGCTCGACCCAAAGACCAAACAATCTTATCTGTTTTCGGCTCTCCCAGCCAGCACTGGCCTTGGCCAAGGCCGTTGCTGGGGAAACAATTCCCCCCAGAGGTCACTGCTGTTAGACTCTCTCGTATTCCTCCCCCCTCTTCCCGCGGTTGCTGTTTTCACCCCCAGTGTGACAAGCGGGTGCGTGACCAGCGCCATCATGGCTGCAGGAGCGGATAGCTGCTTGCTTGCGCTGGGTTACCTCTACCTCCTCCCCTCCCCCCACCCCCTTTTTTTACCCCCACCCCTGATCGCCCCCCCTCCCCCCCAAGTCCCGAGTTTTCATGTTGTAAAGTGTACTTGTGTTATTTTGTGCTTATGTGCTGAGGTTTTTTTAATGTTCCCACACTGTACTCCTCACAGGAGCATAGTGTGGGGGTTGCTTTTTTTCTCCTCCCCTCTCCTCATGTTCTTTTATCCCTGTCTTCCTGTCCTGTCTACTCCCCCTGTCAATTGTGTGTATGTGTGTATGTAAGGACAGGCTGATGGTCAATTTCGCTGGTACAGCGATAATAAAGGGTTCATTCATTCATACATTCAAAATTTAATGGATTGTTACTTGTGCCCAGTCACACCTCTGGAAAAAAATTCAGAGCAATCCGTTCATAACTTTTTCCGTAATGTTGCTAACAGACAAACCAACCAACAAACAAACCAACGCTACCGAAAACATAACCTCCTTGGCGGAGGTAATTACTAAATTGATCAGTAATGACTCGATTCTTCACTCAGCTGTAGATTTTCAGACGCGCTGTTCCAGACCTGCTGTGTGATTTTATTTTATTTTGATCGGATTTTGATCGGACTGGAGCTGAGCTGTGTGAACACCGTTCTGTGTTGGACAGAACCTGAGGCTCGGATCAGAGCGATGTTTTATTCCTGGAGCTCAGAGCTGAAGTCCAACAGACTGATGGTGAAAATCCCAGATGTGTTTGTTTGTTTGTTTGTTTGTTTGTTTGTTTGTTTGTTTGTTTGTTGAGAGAAGAGAAATGCGCAGAGGTGTAATAAATATTTTTGGAATGTGATCAACTATCTGTGATTGTTCTCAGACTGAAGGCGATGTTCAGTGCCGTGTGTCATGACGTTAAACTCTGTGACTGAAGCGTGATGGAGGCGGAGCATGTGTGACGCGGGTTGAGTGTAGTGTGTGTGTAAATAAAGGAGTGGCGCTGAGAGAGGAACGCTTCGTACACAGCGTTTATTTCACTCTGTTCTGGTGAAAAAACAATGTTTTGTACTTAAAATTCATCCAATAATTATTGTGTTTAATAAAAACAAATTGGAATTCGACTGGTGGGGTTTACTTTACTTTTTTGGAAAGAGTTTTGTGAAAGAGTGAGAGAAGAGAAAAATGCAGAAAGAAAGAAATGAAAGCATGAACACTGAGTGGATCTAAAAACTTTACACACCCTTCTACAATGGGTCATGTGACTGTGCTCAGAATGAACCAATCATATTCACACTCGTGTTGGAAAGTAACGATCACACACCCGTCATCACTGAAGTGATTCTGAGGAACCCCAAATAAAGATCAGCTGCTTCTCTGAGTTTCTTCGCGTCTTCTTGGTTTCATCTGGAAGAATTTCCCAAACATCAGATGTACCATGGAACACCGTGAAGGCCATCATCATCAAGTGGAGAAAATGGAGCACCACAGTGACGTCACCAAGAACAGGACGTCCCTCCAAAACTGACGAAAGTACAAGAAGAAATCTTCTCAGGGAGGCTGCTGAGGGACCGACAGCAACATTAAAGGAGCTGCAGGAACATCTGGAGAGCTCTGCTCACTCCCTGCATGAGATCCCATCACCTCAAAGCATGCGGCAAAATCTGGTATGATCTGAAGAGACCACGGTAGAACTTCAATTCTAAAAGAAATGTTTGGCATGTAAACAAGATGGCTCATCACCCAGAAACCCCATCCCCATGGTGAAGCACGGTGGTGGCAGCATCGTGTTCTGGTTCTGCATCTCTTCAGCTGGGACTGGGGCTCGAGTCAGGGCAGAGGGAATCATCTCCAAATATCAGTCTGCTTTAACACGAACCCTGAAGACGTCTGTTAGACAGCTGAAGATGAAGAACAGTTTCACCTTCCAGCACGATAATGACCCGAAGCACAAATCCAAATCAAGGAACAGCTTCAGAAGAAGATCAGCGTTTTGGAATGGTCCAATCAGAGGTAAGATCTAAATCCTAATGAAACCCTGTGGAACGACCTGAAGAGGGCTGTGTGCAGGAGATCTGCTCCGTGGAGATGGACACGTGGAGTCTGGAGACTCATACAGGGCTCGACATTAAGCACTGCCCGATTGCCCGGGGCAAGTGAAACATGCATTCAGGTAAGTGGGATATGTCCCCGACATGCCCGACTGGGCAAGTTGGAATGAGAATATATTACGAACTAGCACCACAAAAATGAGACTTTTTGATCCTTTATTTCAGTTCCTAAAAGCATCCCTCACTGCATATCCGCCATTATGTCTTGGCTGTCTAGGTTTCATTTACTGCTTTGCAAGTTATTTTCTTTCCCCCTGCTGCTGTTGTATGGTACGCGTACTGTTTATAGACTCCTTGTGCATGACGTCACGCATCACGTGATAATTACAGCTGGGTTCAGACAGACACTGTCTTTCATGCGAGCAGCTTAATCTGTTTTCAGTGTGGTTAATTTTTTCGCTGTTTTTGCTTCTTCAAACAGAGAAATAGATAAAAGGCATTACCGTCTCCCTGCTATCAAGAAAAATGTTAACAAATAGAAGCAAATGCTTCAAAAACAACGAGGAAATGAGCAGTTAAAGAATACGAGGAGAGGCGCTCAGCCTGAAAACTCCAGAGAAATTCACGATTGTATTTAAAATGTATTTTCCAAAAGCAGAAAGTCGGAAGTGAGGATGGAAGAGTTTGCTTAAGAATCTCATTTTACTTATTTTTCTGCTTGCATTTGAGTCAGTGCCTTCATGAAAGTGTTTGATTTTCTTCCAGGTGAAGAAAAAAAGAAAACCTTTATTCGTCACATGCACACTTCAAGCACAGTGAAATTCATCCTCTGCATTTAACCCATCTGAAGCAGTGAACACACACACACACACACACACACTCAGAGCAGCGGGCAGCCACACTACAGCGCCCGGGGAGCAGTCAGGGGTTCGGTACCTCACTCAAGAGCACCTCAGCCCAAGGCCGCCCCACGTCAACCTAACTGCATGTCTTTGGACTGTGGGGAAAACCGGAGCACCCAGAGGAAACCCACGCAGACACGGGGAGAACATGCAAACTCCACACAGAAAGGCCCTCACCGGCCGCTGGGCTCGAACCCGGACCTTCTTGCTGTGAGGCGACAGCACTAACCACTACACCACCGTGCCGCCCGCTTCCTTATTTGACACAGAAAACCCAGATTGGTTTCAAACAACTCGGGCATAAAAAAATTCAACAAGGAGTGACATGCGCAATAAATCCTGAAAGAACAGAACAGAACAGATTAAGAGCAGAGAGAGCTGGAGCTTGGTTTCTGTTATCAGAGGAACACAGTCCTGTGCAAAATTTTTATATATTGGGTTTTTTTTTGGTTATATCATCCACCTCTAGGTTTTAAAAAAAAAACCCACCCTGCATCATGACAGATCGGCTGCACTGATTCAGTTATAGGTTGCCAGGTCTGTGTAAAACACCCACAACCTACACACTAAACAATAATTTTAAACTCAAACATTATCCTGTCTGTCATGACACAGCGTGGGGGTTTTTTTAACCTAGAGGTGGATGATATCACAAAATATATATACGGGTCCGTCTCAGAAACTGCTCTCTCATTTGGGACATTATGGTCAAAAAATACATTTTCTAATTTTACTATTTTTAACCCCGCCGACAGCAGTCGGAGGGGTTATTATTTTCACCTGCGTCAGTCTGTGTGTGTGTGTGTATCTGTCTGTCTGTCTGTCTGTCTGTGTGTCTGCAAGATATCTCAAGAACCAATGGATCGATTTGGACCAAATTTTGTACATGTGTTGCCAATCACCCAGGAAGGAAACCATTAAATTTTGGAGGTCAAAGGTCAAAGGTCAAGGTCATGGCAGAACTTCGAAATTTTCGCCCAATGTATTTTAATAGGGAAAAGGCGGGGTTTGCACTCGTTAGAGTGTCCCTGTCTAGTTTTTTTTTTTGCATTTACCTAACACTCAATGTTTCTTTTGTCATGTTTAATAAGAATAAAGATAGTATCTTGCTTTATCTGGCATCCACTGTGGACATTTTTTTTTATTACAATTCAAACGCTTTTGTAAAATTGATTTACATATAAAATAACGACATCATGAAGAATTAAAGCCTCTCCTTCACAGATGAGTGAAAATATTGAATAAATTTCCTCTTTTTGATTGCTCGGGTTAAAAATGCCAAGTTATGATGACTGAATTGATTATTCACTTAAATATGAATAATATGATACATTTTGGGGATTTGATATGGTGAAATAGGACACAATGGAAAAATCAAGAACACACCGGAAAGATGAGAATAACGGCGGTGGTAAAAGAACAGCGACTGTACCGGCTGAAGGTCGCGCGGGTCTCTGCTGCGGCGCGCGAGCAACGGGACATCACTACCGCACCGGACGGAGCGCGAGGCGGGGGCGGGGCAAAATGACTGGCCATAGATTCTATCAAAAGTTCGATCTAAATTGACCATGGTTGTAAAATATTGGCCAAAAATACGCAAACACTACGAAATATGAAAGTAAGATGAAAAAGAAACATTCTATTGCCTTATACTGCAAGACTAAAACAAAATACAACTGTCAAAACTCACCTTTTCAGCGATAACATCCGAACAGATCACCCGCGTAACAGAAAGACCACAAATGGAAGCACGATCAACTTCTAACTGTTGGAGTGGAAAATTCCATTCTACACATGCAAATTGTTAATGTGTGTCCTTCCCCGCACACAAATAACACGCTACGGTAAAAAATAGACCGCAACTCATTTTATAGCTCAGAAATTCATACAAGACCAGCTACCATCGTAACATATTCTGTAAGAAACATATTCTATACCTAACTTTCCACTTTCGTTTTAAAAAACAAAATCGCAGATTTATATCTAAATTTTTATATGGCGTAGTGATTAAGTTACTACTTTTGGTGAGGTCGTGACCTTGACCCTGAGGCTTTCCATTTAGATCAAAAACACACGATCGTATTGGTTTTGGGTTTGTGGAAAATGGAGTTACAACGGTGATCAAATATTTTGCATGATGTTTTATTACGGTTATGATTATTCTGTGAGTGCACCAATCCTTAGGTGTATAAAGTTACAACTTAAAATAAAATTTTTTCCCCAAATATATTTATTGGTCTTTTTGCATTACAGAACACTTTAACAACTGAACTACTGTCACAGATAGAACCTAACATTCTCTCTCTCACACACACACACACACACACACACACACACACACACACACACACACACACACACACACCTAAACTTGCACAATCCACATATCAATGCACAATTTTGCAAAATTAAAATCAATGTAAAATTTGAAATTAAATACTTAAACTTCAATATAATAAGGATCGCACTTTAAAAAAAAACAACATCTATAATAAAATGAAATAAATAAAAGTTTACATTTTACTGAAGCATCCAGCCAGAGCAGGTCATGATATTTTTTTAACCATATTAACATGCCATTGTTGTGTATTATGCCTGATGTCAAGACTCTCGTCTCTGCGAGCCTACCACACAGACTTAATACTCGTGTTATTTTTAGGGCGTACCTAACAACCTGTGTTTTCTTCCCCCCCAAATCTGTCCCTCTGAGTTACATGTCGGTCCTGGGATCGAGGTGCTGAACCTCTTCTGCTCCTCGGACCTGCCTGATCCATCCTGGTGCCCTGTGTCTGGTTGGAGTCTCATCACATCGCTCCTGTGGAGGACGGCCCCATGAGGACAGTTGAAAGTCACACCTGGAAGACGCTCTGGACTCTTACAGTAATGCTTTTATGGCTGAGGACTACAGTTGACTTGCTAACTTTAGGACTGCAGTTGTCATGAACAGTTTTGCACTCAAGTTTCCATCAATGAAGAGTTTATAACATCAACGAAACTGACTTCATGTTAAAACTGTTAATGTTATAGTCATGTTGTCTGTTGTTGCCCAAATGAGGATGGGTTCCCTTTTGAGTCTGGTTCCTCTCGAGGTTTCTTCCTCATGTCGTCTGAGGGAGTTTTTCCTTGCCACCGTCGCCACAGGCTTCATCATTGGGGATAGATTAGGGATAAAATTAGCTCATGTTTTAAGTCATTCAAATTCTGTAAAGCTGCTTTGCGACAATGTTTATTGTTAAAAGCGCTATACAAATAAACTCGACTTGACATTTCAGACTCTATAATGCTCATATGGTTCCCAGAGATGAACAAACTCTTTCTGTTTTCACTTAGCAATATATATGTTAGTCTTTCTAGACCAAGGCACTCTGAAAGTTCCTTTATCCACTGTTTCATAGAGGGCGCCTCTACACTCTTCCAATTAAGTGCAATCACTCTCCTGGCTTGTAGAAGTCCGAAGTCCAATAGTTTAGTCTGTTTCTGCATTTGTATGAAGTTCAATGGATAGATTCCAAGTCCACACAGCTTAGCATTTAGTGGTATGTTAATATGAAAGACCTCTGAGAGACAATTTATAACATCTTTCCAGAACTTCTGAATCTTTGGACATTCCCATAAACAGTGACAAAGGGTTCCCTTGTTATTTAGACATTTAGTACAAGTGTCTGGAATTTTTCCAGACATATGGTGAAGTTTGACAGGGGTCATGTACGTCCTCATCAACCATTTATATTGGAGGAGCTTAAACCTTGTATTTATTGTTTGTGTTTGTGCCTTTAAACAAGCCTTATTCCAATCCATGTCAGTTATGTCTTCTTGTATGTCATCTCTCCAAGCATTTAACTGTCCATTGCTGAATCTTTAGAAGTAGATATTAGCAAATTATAATACATAGAAAGTAGATGTTTCCTTCCCATACGCCCAAGGGAGACTTCTTCTATTTTTGATAATGGTGGGACACGCATAATCTGTCTGGATCTGGATGACATGAAATTTTTCAATTGTAGATATTTAAAAAAAATGCTTTGGAGGAATTTGATATTTTTCACATAACTGATTGAAGGTAAGAAACACTCCATCCATATACAAATCTTTCACTCTCTGGATGCCTTTCACATGCCTTGATCTAAATCCCCTGTCTTTTTTACCAGGTGTGAATTGTTCATTACCCCAGATAGGGGTGAATTGGGAGAATACTGGAGAGTCTCCCATATGTTTGTGTGCAGCGTGCCACACTAAAATTGTGTTTTTCAGGAAGGGATTTTTTGTATGTTTTTTAAAGTATTTTTTCATCTGAAGAATATAAATAATTATGTAAGGACAATTCTGGAACTGATTCTTGTTCAATGCTTACCCAAGATGGGGGTGAAGTACAAAAATAATGTGTAGCTGATGTTAACTGGGCCGCCATATAATACCACCTGAGATTTGGAAACTGAAGCCCCCCTCTCTCATAAGGCTGGTATAGTAATTTTAGGCGAAGTCTTGCTTTCCTATTGTTTCAGATGAACTGACTGAACAACTTGATTGTAAAACGATGCTGGTAATGGCAGAGGAAATGTCTGGAAAAAGTACAGGAATTTAGGTAAAACTGTCATTTTTATATTTGGATATGGGTAAATTAGATCATCGGTTTAATAATTTGGTGACTTCATCTACCAGAGGGTCATAGTTTGATGGGATTATTTTATTGAGTTGTGGAGTAATTTTAACACCCAGATATTTGAAACCTTCAGTCGTTGTTGTAAATGGTGTTGTTATTGTGGGGTT